>NW_027185593.1:53246-102681 GCF_028583685.1 Petaurus breviceps papuanus | reverse complement strand
CCTGTTTCGCCGGTCGAGGGGGGGAGGGAGTCCGTATGGGGGTGGGGAAGGGCGGGGTTACTGGGATCCACAGGTCGTGTGGGGGAAGGTCACGCGTGTCCGGGGTCAGGGGTGCGGCTCACCGGTGCGGCGCAGGTCGATGGGTTGCGGGGACCCGGAGGCGCCCTCGGCCAGCCTTCGCTCCCAGACCTGGCGTACCCCGTCCCCCGCCGCCATGAGCGCCCCGCAGTCCAGCGTGTTGGTGACCAGCAGGAGCCGGCCCCGGAACAGCGGCCGCCACGCGGCCAACAGACCCACGACGAGTCGCGGCCCGGGCGGAGGCATCGTGGGCCCCGGAGACCCCGAACGAACCGGAAGCTCGCGCGAGACACCACCACGGCCGCGGCCGCAGCTCCCGCTCCCAAACAGCCCGCGCCAACGCTCTCGCCCCGCGCTTCCGGCGGCGGCCGGCTGTGCGCTGACGTCACCAGGCCCCGGCGGCTCCCCAGGCGGAAGTGGGCACTGCGCAGACTCAGCCTCAGCTCCTCCCTGCGCGTGCCTTGGCCCCGCCGCCTCCGGGTCCTGAGGCTTGTTCTTCCACCTAGGCTTAACTTCGGTTTTATTTTGTTTTCAGTTCCTCATTAAAGAACTGCCTCACAACCCCTCAGAACGCCTAAGGGCCGCCGTCGTTCGCCGAGCGCTGGGCGAGCGGGAAGAGCCGAGGTCCGAGCCGCCTCAGCCGCTTCCTAGCGCGGTGACCCTGGGTAAGTCGCTTCAGCCCTTAGCCTCCGTTTCCCCATCTGTACAATAGGACCTCCCAGGCTGGTTGTGAGAATCCAGTGAAGCGATGCTTCTGTGGCCTGGCACATAACGGCACGATCTCCATGCTTCTCCCCCCCTACCCGGAGAAATTGGAAAAAAGGGCTTTCCATCTTGACCACCGCCCCCCCAAAAAAGAGAAAAGCGCAGGAAAGAAAATAGGAGCCAACCCCTCCCCCCGAGCCCGTCCACTCCCTTAGGGGCCGGCAGGCGGGCAGCAGGAGCCTTCTGAAATCGTGGCTAAAGCCCTGCGCCAGGAGCCCTCACAAAGGGCTACGGCCCCCGCCCCGTTCCTGTCAGCGTCCCACAAGCCGGGCGTCCACCTGGCCTTCCCGATGTCTCTCACCTTCTTCACCTCTCCTCTGGTGCTGATGCCCCTCCAGTGTAGACCCTTATCGCCTCACCCCTGGGCTCCTGCAGTGGCCTGAAGGGGGGAGGGAGAGGTAGTCTGCCTGCCTCGGCCACTGCTCGCTCCAGTCCATTCTCCAGAAGTGATTTTGACTACTGACCTAATGGTCTCTGGCCTGTTTTTCCTAGATCTCAGCAGGGGGTGGGGCCCCAGTAACCCAGAAGTGAATCACAGAATTTAATTGTTGTCGGATTGGTCCTTATCTGCCGGATACATCCCAAATATCTGAGCATCCATTCTCAGACTTGTAAGAAAAATTTAAAAAATAATTCATTGTAAGGAGGAAAGTGATATATGAATGGGAACTATCAGTGTTCCTGATGAGGATGTGTTTCTGAGAAGAGACTGTAGAACTTGACTGTAGAACTTGGCTGTCACAGCTGTCAACAATGTTATTCCTGGGAAATACCACCAGGTATAGAGAAGAGAATGTGGCCTATAGAATGCCACGCCTGGAAAGACCTAAGAAAACATTGTCACATATGGAAGGAACCTTACAACACAGAATGGCAGAACTTGGCAGCACCTGGACCCTCTGGCCTTCTTGTTTAAAACAGGCGAACAAACAACTTAGTCGTAAATTTTTTTAAATTTGTAATTAAAAAAAAAAATACAAAACTTCAATCATGTTTCTCAAAATAGGTTTTTATTTCAAGAAAACCGTGGAGAGGATAAGGTTTCCTGAGCCTGTCAGGAAGACACAAAAAGATCTGGGTACCCACATACAACAAACTCTGGGCTTCACATGGAGACTTGGACCCTCTCAGCCCAACCAGCTGCCTGCTGATATATATATATGACTGGTAGTATACCAGGCCTACATTAATGCACCTGAGGTCACTGCAGGTTCACTGCAAGAAGATTCATCTTATGATGGAAAAGGTATTCCTTTTGCAGGCATCGGGCATCTCCCCCTAAAACATATTGAGACTGTTACTCTTAGATCCAAATTTACCTTTGTCCTCTCCTCCTCTTCCTATCCCTTCTGGGAAATTGTAGTCCTAGAGCCTGAGCCCAAAATGAGACCACCACCAACACCCTCAGCCCCAGCCAACCCTCTAGCACCACCACTAATCCTCTTGAATTAAGGACCTGACCAGTTTCAGGGACTCCCCCTCATCTTGGAAGTGTTTCCAGATGAGGTATGGCAACTCACCTTGTATAGATGACACACAGTGTTTAAGAGTTCAGCTGGATTTTCTAAGTGACTCTGCACAAAAAAAAAATATTGTCAGGGGAAAATAAGAGAATAAATGGAAAATGCCTTAAGCCTGAAGAGCTAGGAAAGTAACTCTAACTATAACTCTTGAGAAGACTGAGTGGAATGATTAAGGCAAAAATGGAGGTTCAGAATGTGGAAGGGGCTTACTTATAGTCACATGACCAGTGAATGCTAGAGTGGGCAAGATCAGGAGCATGGAGTGGGTGATTTGGAGTCAGGGAACCAAATGGGCCTCTGGGCTCTGCTCCATACTACCTGGAGGCTAGGGCAACTCACTTAACTTAAAATAACTCATCTATAAAATGAGACTAGATAAAAACAACTCCCCTTTAAAGCCTATTTCTCCCTCAGCCATCCTGGGAAGGAATTCAGGCCAGTATCCCCTTTATTTTGCAGGTGAGGAAACAGAGGCACACAGGAATAAGGGGGCTATCCCTGGGTCACAGAAAGAGGTGTTCAAACAGGCTCTGAACCCTGGTCCTCTGCCCACTCCAATACACTGGCTTCTTACATGCAGCTCCACTTTTTCTCCCTCCATTTTCTGGAGCTTCTGTGTCTGGGTAGTGCTAGGTACCCACAAGACCCTGAGAAGAAACCTTTGTCATGGCTCCGGAAGAAACTGATCCCTTCCTTAATGGAGGTTTAGTGGGGTGGAGTGGGAAATGGGAGTTATGGCCTGGGGAAGAAGCTAGGCCAAGTTAACAGAAACGAGCAGGTGAGTTGGGGAGAGGGTACAGCTCTTACTTCTTCAACCAGAATCCAAGGTGTGTATGTATGTGGAGGGGAAAGGTGATTTGTCATCATGGCGTTTTGATGCATCAACTTTTTGCCTTGGGGTCCTGTCGCACATTTCTTTACATCATCCACAGATATATCAGGGGTATAGATCTTCAGGCACTGCAAAGAAGGGAAGGAGGTATTATTTGGAGAGGAACCTGAGCCCATTAGCATTACCCTACCTTTCTTCTTCCTCCAGAACAACTGGGTCAATCTATTCAACTGTTACTGAGGCAGTAGGGTGAAGGGCAAGGGGAATTAAAAACCCAGGCAGCCTTCACCCTGAAAATGGGACAAATCTTTCCCATTGGATCCTCCCTTCCCCTCTCTCAGGAGTTATCAGAGTGTGTTCAGATCTCCAAACCCACCCCTCTTTCCCTTACACAAGCCTACAGCTGGAGTGCAATTTCAGCTCCCATGGAAGAGACCACCAGAGGAAGATAAACCAGGATTATCCCTGGCTTTCCCCAATCATCATCCCTTTCTCTGACTCCAATTCTCTGAAATGTGCCCCCTATCTCTGGAATTCAGGAAGAACTGACCTTCCCTGAGCTAAGACATTGCTCTGGGGGGAAAAGTGTGTATGTAGAATGTGAGGAAGCTGCCCAGCAGCCCACTGACTTCCACAGAGTTTTAGAAGGCTCATGGGACTTTTGTCCTTATCCTCTTGATTCTGACTGGCTGTGGGACCCTAGACAAATCCCTTCATTTTTCTCAGCTTCTGTTATCCTGGTAGCAAAAATAATGTCCTGATTCCAGAGGACTGAGGATGAAGAATGCTGCCTACCTCCTACCTGAGAGGGGATGAACTCAAGAGGCAGAAAGAGACACACTTTTTTTGGACATGCAGGAATTTCTTTTGCTTAACTATGTATATTTGTTCCAGGGTCATTTTTTAAACAGTATTTAATTTTTTCCCCAATTAGATGTCAAAACAATTTTTAGCATTCACTTTTACAAAATTGTAAAGATAGATAGATAGATAGATAGATATAGATATGATGTAGATAGCATTTTCTTGTCTGAGTCCTTTGTGCTTGTCTTGGATCACTGTGTTGCTGAGAAGAGCCGAATCATTCATGATTGATCATTACACAGTGTTGCTGATACTGTGTACAATGTTTTCCTGGTTCTGCTTATTTCACTTTGCATCAGTTTGTACAAGTCTTTTCAGGATTTTCTCAAATCTGCCTCCATTATTTCTTATTGCATAATATTCCATTACATTCATATACCACACCTTGTTCGCCATTCCCCAAATTGCTCTCCAGAATGGTTTAATCGTTTCTAGTAACTCCACTAACAATGCATTAATGTCCCAACTTTCTCCCATCCTCTGCAGCATTTATCATTTTCCTTTTTTGTCATATTAGTCCATCAGATGGGTGTGAGGTGGTACCTCAGGGTTATTTTAATTTGTGTTTCTCTAATCAAAAGTGATTTAGAACACTTCATATACTTATAGATATAGCTTTGATTTCTTCATCTGAAAACTGCCTGTTCATGTCCTTTGATCATTTATCAAATTGAGGAATATGGTTGTTTTTATCAGCTGTGGTAGAGGGAACCATAGGTATGAAATAAGGAAGATAAATTTCTGTTCATTGGAATGATGATTCACAAAGGGATGCCCATCAGTTGGGGAATGGCTAAACAAGCTGTGGCCTATGATTATAAATGAAATATTATTGTGTTATAAGAAATGACAAGATGATTTCAGAAAAACCTGGAAAGACTTACATGAACTGATGCATAATGAAATCAACAGAACCAGGAGAACATTTAACAGCAATATTGTTTCATGAAGAACTGTGAATGATTTATCTGTTCTCAGAAATACAACAATCCAAGATAGTCCCAAAGGACTATCTGCCTCCAGAGAAAGAACTGATATTGTTTGAATACAGACAAAAGTATGCTATTTGGGTCTGGTACAAAATTACTAATATGGAAATGTTTTACATTATTGCACATATATAATCTATCTGATTGCTTAACATCTCAGGGGGGAGGGAAGATAGAGAGGAAAGGATAGAATTTGGAATTCAAAACATCAAATAAAAATGTAAAAAAAATAGATGATTCAGTTAAAATAACATGGCAACAAAAACTTCTACACAACTTCCCTCTCTGAGCTGGTGTGGAACAATGATCTTTGTCAATGTTCAAGCACTACAAAAACAAGTTTTTATTTCCCTTCTCAGTCATGATTCTTGTCTGTTTCATGAGTTTCTCTAGGAAAATGTCAGTGAAAGTCCTGATCTTCATTTTGTCTTTGTATTCCCAACTGCCTAGCACAATGCTAGGCACTAACTCATTCAATAAGACCATAACTTGAATTCATCCCTGCCACCAAAGAAGGCCCTTCTTTTTAATACCAGAATTCTTTAGGTGAAGTATGACTCAGCAGAGCTGATTTGAGATAATAGGAGGCCTGGATTCTGATGCTGTGTGACCCTGAGCAAGTCACCAGACTTCCTCAGGAAACTCTCTAAGATGCAACCTCAGGAACAGAAAATCCACAGGTCATTTCCATACTAGGAGTTCTAAATTTATGCTGATTAAAAGCATAGGCCGCTTCCCCCAAGAATAACAAGTGCAGGTGACTCAAAGGATGATGGGAGATACATGGTGGGCAGATGAAGGCTACACCCAATATAGGAACCAGTCAAACAAGGACTGTCTCAAGAGAAGTGGACATAAGGATTGGCAAAGGTAGTATGCCAGTCACAGAACAGCAATGTAGGATGATGATTGGAGAGTGTGAAATTTGCAAAGACTGATGCTTTGTTTTGGATGGATACTCCATTGAAAAGCCATGAAAGGAAATGGATAAGAACTGCATGGGAAGAGAAGACAGAAGAAACACAACCTCCTTTATCCTCTGTGGGCAGATGGAATACCCACAAGATGAATCCATCAAGAGTCAACAAATTTGTTGATGATTATCACTTACCCAAGCAATTACTGGGTGCTAAGCACTGGAGACAGAATGAAAGGCAAAGAGACGTGGTCTCTGCCTCCAAGGAATTCATTCCCATTCTAGAGAACTAGTACCCTGCCTGCAAAGTTCATCTTCTGAAATCTTGCCACCTTTGGGTCCCCAAAGAACATAGACACATTCAGAGGGGTTGCATTCCCTGGAGGAAGCCCCCTCAAACTAACCTGGTTGCTAAGGAAAGTGTCTGTCTTTACTTCTGGACCATTTGTTAATGCTCTACCCATCTAAGTCAACAGAAAACCCAACCTCACAAAAGGAAGAGGTGTGGAAGTGGGTCCAGGAGGTGGGGCACCTAGTGAGGCTAACCGCCAAGGATTAGGTCCTTACTTTCATACTTTAAGGATGAGTCATTGGTCTGTATGGTGATGTCCACCGCCCAACCATTACCTCTAAATAGTAGTAGTGACCATAATTTCACTACTCTTCTCACAAGAGCAGACACGTGGAACATTCTGGAAACTAACATCTCTAAAAAGTAATATTATCTATTAATTAGTAATTATAATTAAATTTTACTTTGTATTAGTATATAATTATAAATTAATATTATAATAATAATACTATTAAAATGCCTTCCATCATTTCTTTCATTCCATCTATTACCAATACCTCATACTGGTCTGGGCACTTGCCATATCAGTGACTTTTACTTGATTCTACCAACCACCTTTCCATATGCCCACTTTATTTATGAGAAATCAAGGCTCAGAGAAACAGCAGTCATTTTTCCTAGGTCTACAGCCATTCCTACCCTGCACAAACTTTTTTTTGGGGGGGGGAGTACTTTTTAAAGGGGGAAGGTAGGGCATTTGGGGTTAAGTGGCTTGCCCAAGGTCACAGGGCTAGTTTTGTGTTAAGTGTCTTAGCCCAAATTTGAACTCAGGTCCTCCTGACTCCAGGACTGGTGCTCTATTCGCTGTGCCACCTAGCTGACCCTCTGCATAAGCTCAGTGTCCTTTAAGTGATCCCAGGGCAATGAAGTGCTGCCTAAGGACTCAGGGAGGCATCTGTCTAGCTGTAGCCCCAAAGGAGAAACAAAGGGGGTACTGGAAGAAAACCCTTCTCTCCCCTTCTCTTTCCCCCCTGCCAGACCAGGCAGGCACTTACTGGCTCCAGTGAGGTCTCTGGATCAGCAGCTGACGTCATACAGTTGATCACAGCAAAGGCATTAGGAAACTGTCTCCCAAGGAGGTACAACACACAGGTCTGTAGGAGCAGAGAATAAGACTGAGGGGCAGAAAGCAAGAATCCTCTTTTCCTGGGGAATATTCCACACCCTGCTTCCCTCTAATGTACCAGGAGAGCAAAAAGAGGCCCAAGGGTTAAGTGGACTGCCTACAGTCACCTCCAGGAGGGGTTTGGGGCAGAAGAGTCTTTACCTGAGCCATGTTGAGCTCACACTCCAGCTCCCCATGTTGACAGGTAAACTCCCAGGTCCCATTCACTTCGGTCTCCTGAAACACACACACACACACACCACCACCACCAAGATGTGAAGGGGAAGGCAAGAGGCTCCTGGCAAACTCCCCTCCACTGTCACTCTCACCCCAGGCCAGAGCTGGACCACTCACCTGAGCATTGCCAAAAGGCACAAGAGTGACATTCATGACATTATCACCCAGTAACAACCAGGTAGGGAAAAGCATCATTGCCAGGAAGGACCGGCAGCCAGGACATAGTGCCTCATAGAAGAGTTTCACAGAGATTGGAGGGACATCCAAAGGTCTCCATAGGGCAGAACATTCCTTGTCCGACTGCAGGATGGGCAGGTCAGCATACGTTGGTGGGGGACAGACAAGTAGAGTCAATGTGACAGGTTTCTGAGGTCAAGCTGCACCTTACTTTCCTCACCAGCTATGGCATGATGGGACTCTGAGAGCCAACAGCATCTGAGTCCCCTCATAGTGTCCCTTGCATGGGATATTGCAAGGGCTGATTGGATCCCCTGCCTCCAGCCTCTCCTCTCTCCAGTCCATCTTCCACACAGCTGCCAAAAGGATTTCCCTGTACTCAAGAAGTTTCATTGGCTCTGGCCCTGGCCCTCTACTGCTATTACGAAAAAATACAAACTGCTTTCTTTGGCATTCAATGCCAATGAGACTCTGGCCACACAGCCTCTCTTTCCAAACTCCTTACCCATTACTTTCTATCACTTATTCTTCTGGTGTTACTAGAACAGGAGACTCCATCTCCCACTTCCAGGGCCTTGCACAGGCTCCCCTTGATGCCTGGAATGCTCTACCTCTGTCTTGGAATACCTAGCTTCCTTTAAGGTTCAGCTCAGTGACACTTTCAAGAGATATCTTTGTGGGACAGCTAGGTGGCACAGTGAATAGAGCACGGACACTGGAGTCGACGTCCTGAGTTCAAATCCAACCTCAGACCCTTAACACTTACTAGCTGTGTGACCTTGGTCAAGTCACTTAACCCCAATTGCTCTGCCTACCCCCTCAAAAAAAAAATCTCTGTTAATGTCCTCCCCCTGCCCCATAAATATGTATCCCGTATTCTAGATAGTCATATAGACACATATGTACACACACATTTTATATAGTTATATAGACATATACATACATAGTCTATCTGTCCTACATGCAAAGGCTGCCATGAGGCCAGGAAGTCCCGTCCTAAGCACACAGTGGCTAAGTCATCCTGGGCAAGTCACTTAGCCTCAGTGCCTGGGATTCAGGGTGTAAAATGTAGAGAAAGTGCCACCTTTGCCTGGCAGAGGGAGGCTGCTCACCAGAGACTTTCCTATGCCCATGAATGCAGACATGTGATGCAGTCCCAGATTGACTTGTGTGTAGTGGGCATGTTCTATCCCTCCTTAGAGTGGCAGCTCCTTCATGGAGAGGGTCCTTCCTCCCTCTGGTGTTTTAGCCAGGCCTCAGCAGCATCTGGCACTTAATAAATACTGGCCAGCCTGGTAGAAAGGAAGTCTGGCCTGTTTCCCAGTCTGCCAGATGAGGACTGGCACCTCATAATCTGGAGGGCCCTTCTGGCACGGGCATTCTCCCCACCAGAATTTCTGGGCCTGTCCCTGGAACAATAGATGCCTGCAGTCCTCTTTCTGTTCTCTGTTCTAAGAACCCTCCCAGCTCTCCCATTCATCAGGACAGAAAAGGTCCCTATTGGCCATTGACTGGGGACAACTTCCTACTTCTCTTACCACCCCCTCCCCATCCACTGAAACCACTGAGGAATCAGCTCCAGGTGAGTCACCATGTGCCTATCATGGGGTCTCTGAGCAAATCCTGACCCACTCAACTGGCTGCCCCTTTGCTTCCCCTCAACACTTTCCTCCTCCTCCTCAGCCTTCTTCTCAGCTTCCAACTCCCTAGGAAGGAGCCTCTAGAGACACTTGGCTGCCCAGTGACCCCAGAAAGGGGCAAGAGGGAGTTCAGGGCCCTATAGGGGCAAGGATAGTCCCACCACCAGGTGACGCCCATGGGTACCTCCACCCTCAAGTCAAATCTAAATTGTCTTCTAAGTTGCTAGGAAAAGCAGTAGGGAAAAAAAGGTTGTGGGGGCCACTTGGGACCCTAGGAAGCCCCACCCATACCAGGATACCCCCTAGGCTTTGGGGGGAAAAACCCTTCACCCTCCTGGTTTCTTTGTCCAGTTTCCTGCTTCTATGCCCCTGGGTCTGACACCTAGATGCTATGCTCTCTGCTGCCGGGGTCCCCAGGGAGCTGTCTGCCTATCTGGTGCTCAGGGACTCAGGTCTCGCCATGGGCGGGTTTATGTAGCTGGCTCCTATCTCTCCCAGTATCTGGCCTGGCGAAGTCCCAGGATGGGGGAGGACCAGACGTCCCAGGGGCCCGCCTCGGGACGCTGCCCTGCCTGCTGTTCCCCGCCAGGTACCTGCCCGGCTTCCGGGGGAAAAGAGCTCGGCATTTGACCCCATTCCCCTGCTCCAGCCCCGGACTCGTGCCCAGTCGCGGTCTAGCCAGCAGTTCTGTCCCGGGCCCAGTACCTCGCATATTCGGGAATTTTCCCAGGAAGAGCACCAATCGTAGACCGGCTGAGTGCAGACAGGCTTTGTGGACTGGGATTTTCGGTGGAATTGGGGCTGACCGCGACTCCCGACCTGGCTGGGCACGCTGGGTACTCCGGGCACCAGGAGCAGGAGGAGTAGAGGTGCCAAAGGAGCCCAAGCCATCATGCCTGGGTTGTTGAAGGCGGAGAAACCGAGAACTGGGTGTCGACGAGCTGGTAATGCGGGGAGGCTGAGTCCCAACCTTTAACCTCCTGGCCCGGCAGGGTCCGGCCCGCCCTCCTTGTCCCCGCCCCTGTCCCCGCCTCTCCCAGCAGCCCAGGCCTGGGGTTGAGGGGAAACCTAGCGACCCTACAGATAGATCTCTCCACCCTAGACCTGGCCTCGGCAGTCAGGGCTGCTCCCCTACTGTCTTGAAGATTCGGAGAGAGGTGAACTAGGACCAAGTGCTCCCCAAGAGTTGTTGAAAGCTGTCTTTCTTTAATCGTGAGCCTCTGAGCCTCAAAGTTTCCTCATCTGAAAAATGAAGGGGTGTGCAATAAAGGAATTCGATCTTTAAAGAACAACCATCCCCCTCAATTAGGACACCAGGGAAATCCTGTGCCAGGGTCTTCCCAAAAGGACACCCTGGGAAGACCTCTCAGAACAAAGTGAGTGAAGTGAGCAGAACCAGGAAAACACTGTACACAGAAACCGCAATATTGTAACCATGATCAACTGGGAAAGATTTAGCTACTCTAATCAATACAATGTCCACAACAGTTTCAAAGAAATCATCTTTGAGAAAAATGCTATCCACTTCCAAAGAGAACTAGTAAACTGACTGCAGATTGAAGCACAGGGTTGGGGTTGGGTGGTTTTCTTTTTCTTAGTCATTGCCTTTTTCTTTTTCTTTTTTGGCTAATATGGGAATGTTTTGCATGCCTCTGTAATCATAATGGGTATTATATTGCTTCCCTTCTCAATGGCTGGGAGGAGGACTGGAGGTAGGAAGAGAATAGGAACTCTATGAAAAATAAATGTTAAAAAATTAACAATTGTTTTTAAAAGGACTCCTTGGGGCAGCTTGGTGGCCCAGTGAATAGAGCACCGACCCTGGAGTCAGGAGGACCTGAGTTCAAATGTGGCCTCAGACATGACACACTTAATGGCTTGTGTGACCTTGGACAAGTCATAACCCCGATTGCCTTGTCTTCACCCCTCAAAATAAAAAAGGACTCTGGGGCGGCTAGGTGGTTCTGGCCTCAGACACATAACACAAACACAAAAAAAGTAGCCATGTAACCTTGGGCAAGTTACTTAACCCTAATTGCCCTCCAAAAGGCAAAAAAATAAAAATAAAATTTATTTTAAAAAAAAGGACTCCTTACATAGAAGAACAGAGCTGGACCAGCTAGCAGTTGTAGAGAGCCTCACTAATTTTGCAAATGGGAGTTTCCTCCACTCTCTCTGGATGCCACTAACCCTGTGCCACCTTCCAGAAATCAACAATGATGAGGGTCTGTGGATGCAGGGGACGAAGCCTGGGAGTTGAAGATATTTCAGTCTGGCCCCCATTTGGAATCTGGGTGGAGCACTCTGGGCTCCTTCCTTCACTCCCTGGGCCTTGCCCCAGACTTGAGGGACATTAAGACATGTTAGGGGAGGGACTTTGGATAGAAAAGAGTCTGAATGGACTCTGATCCCTAGAAGTTCCTTAGCATCTTAATGTTACAGCCTTCACTGGAGACTGAGAAAGAGAAAAGAAGAAATATCAGGGGAGAGAATCCCAGGAACTGGGGCAAGGGTTACCCAGTCCTTGTGATCCATAAGATCACAAGACTTGGTGTTGGAATGGACCCTGGGACACAGAAAATCAGGTCAGGATGGGACATCAGAACAGACACATGGAGTTTGAGAGTTGGAGAGAATGAATGGAACTATGCCCAGAGAGCTATAAGACTGTGCATACCCTTTGATCCAGCAATACCACTGCTAGGTCTGCATCCCAAAGAGAGCAAAGGAAAAGGCCCTATATGTAGAAAACTATTTATTGTACCTCTTTTGTGGTGGCAAAGAAGGGGAAATGGAGGGGATGCCCATCAACTGGGGAAAGGCTGAACAAGTTTTGTTAAGTGACTGATGAATACTTTAATGCTGTAAGGAATGATGAGCAGGATGTTTTCAGAAAACCGGGGAAGACATATATCATTGGTTATTTTCCTTTTCTGTTATGGTACCTGATCTGATAGGTATGAGGAGGTCTCTGAGAATTGCCTTAATTTGCATTTCTCTAGTCACACTGGAGCTTCTTGAGAAGGGTAGTGTATGAATGGCAGATGGATTGGAGTGGGGAGAGACTTAGGGTAGGCAGACCTACCTGCAGACTATTGCAACAGTCCAGGCCTGAGGTAATGAGGGACTGCACTAGAGGGGTGATGGCATCAAAGAGAAAGGGCTATGGGGAACATATGGCCCCAAGAATTTATTAAGCATTTACTGTATGCCCAGCACAATGCTAAACATTAAGATGCCAACAGAAATAAACACGGAGACATTCCCTGCCCTCATGGAGCTTCCCTTTGAATGGGAGAGGGAAAGAAGACAACACAGAAAAGGAAACTGAAGAGGGAGCTGAATGTCCCTGAAAGGGGGCTTGGTAGAAAAAGAAATCCAGAGTCAGGAGTGGATCCTGGTGAGGAATGGAGGAGGAAACCTGTCTGGTCTAGGCCCTTCCTTAAAAAACAGGGTCCAGGGGTGGCCAGGTAGCACAGCGAGTAAGAGCACCAGCTCCAGTGTCGGGATGTCCTGGGGATCGAATCCAGGCTCAGACACTTAGCACCCACCCAGAAACAACTGGCCGTGTAACCTTGAGCAAGTTGCTTAATCCCGATTGCTTTAGCTGGTCCAGGTGGAAGTGACCAGTCAGGGAAAGGGACCAAAGGGCTGGGGAGGGATCTTCCAGAGTGAGGTTGTTGAGGGCTGGGGTCCTCTTTCTCTTTAATTCTGTGTCCACAGATAAAGAAAGACAGGATATGGTCTAAAGAAATACCCATCAGACGGAGGAGGGGGCACATGACCAACTGGGGGAATCAGATGAGACCTCTCCAAGAGGCAACACTAGAGCTGAGCTTTGGAGAAAGCCAGAGGGTTCTAAGAGCATTCTAGGTATGGCAGCCAGCCTGCTGTTTGTCCTGCCTTCTGGAAGAGGGCTGTGCCATCAAGAAGAAGTGAATTGGATTACAAAGTAGTGCTGTGCAAGGTCACCAGCCTCACTTTCTCCTCTGGAGCCCTTTGGATCCTGTGGCAAGATATATATAGATCAGGATGACTGGGGATGGCCCCCTGGAGCCAGCCTATGCAAAGGAAGGTGGAAGACAGAATGCTGTGTCCAGGAGAACAAATGGGTCATTTGGCTGGACCATAGGTCAACTCCCAACTGAATGCCATCCCCCACTGCTGCCAGGTCCTGAGTCAGAGATATCAGAGACCTAGCAGTCTTTCACCTTTCTAAAGGGATGGATGGATGAATGGATGGATGGATGTGATGGCTCCATTCCTAAGGTTGAAGCTGAGGGCAGAGATCTTGGAATGTTCCCAGGATTGAGACATCCCCAGGATGTCCACATTCTTCTCTACACCCCATCCCACCTCACCCCACCCCACCCCTCCAAGATTTCAGCAGGGTCAGAAGGGAAAACCAGTCTCTGCCTATAAGGGCCATTCTTCACCTCTCTTTTCCAATAAGGAGGCAGTAGGTCCTGAATTTTTTTCGGGGTGCTGCTTGAGGTAGCTCTTGGACTCTGGGCTTTCTGTGGTGCTTTCTGAGGAGGGCTGGCCTGGGGTCTGATCAGGGTAAGGCTCAGATCAGCCCTGTGTCACATGTCAACCTGAATTCTTATAGAAAGGGATCACCTCTTTAAATACTCAATGAGAAAAGATTAAAAAAAACAGTGCTATGTACACAGCAGACCATGAAAGAGAATTAAATATAGAACAACGGACTTCCATTTCAAGAAAACCTATACAACAAATACTACATGTTGTCTTCAAAGATGCCCAGCTTTTTATTGCTTCCTTTTTTGTTTTCTTTTGTTCTCTTTACCCTTTTCCCCTCTCTGGGGAGATCACTGTGTACAGTTACTGTCATGATCTGTTATCAAATCTCTGAAAAACTATGTCAAGCCATCCCACAAAATTTGCGTAAAGTATTCCACTTAACTGAAGTAACAGGATACAACAACCCTGTAAGGAAACCAGGAAAAGAAAGTTCTCCCGTTCTAATCTCTCACCAATAATAACTGCTTTAAAAAAATGTTTTTAAAAGAAAAGTAGCGCTGGGACCTGGGAATTCCCAGGGCTATTCTGCTACCTAACTACCCCTCATCTTTCATCAGCCCCTCCTAAAGAAACCCAAGGTAGTTTTGAATTTCCTCTGAATTGCTTTATAAAGTACTTTGGCCTAGAAAGAAGGTAAGGAGAGAAAATGCCTGAACCCTGAGGGCTTTGGGGGCAGGGGAGGTAGAGAGGTAGTTACTGATACAGGAACAGGGTATAGATACCCTGAAACAAATTCCAGAGGAAAAGCCTTTTCAGCTGGGGAAACCTAGAAGCTTCTGCTCTTTCTCTCTGGCCCAGGAAGCCTGTTTCTCCCCCAGAGCTCTGAGGACTAAGGCTGGCAGCCCCCAGACTTTGGGGTCCTTCCTCTCCTGGACTACTTCTGCAGCACCTCTTCTTCCTTTCAGCCACCTCCTCCTGCCCTACAGAGTGGGAGTCACTCAGGGTTTTGTTGTCTGCTCTATTTTCTTCTACCTTTTCCTTCTCCCCTTGGGTCATCTCACCCCTTCCCACGGCTCACTTTCTGCCCTCCTTTCTCCTCAGATCATGGCTCTGAAATGCATGTGGCTCTTCTAGCTTTGACACCATTCCTCAGCTGCCTTCTCCCCCTGGAGTTGATCTCTTGCCCATCCTTTTACCCTTTGTCCCCCTTCTCCCACTGATCAGTTCTTCTTGGCACATCCATTTTGAGGAAGGGTTCAGGAAAGCAATCTTTCATTCTTCTCCCAGATTCACCAGCCTGGGTAACATCTTTTCCTTCCCCTCTCTTTTTAACTCCTTGTTTGGTGTTTACCTCATTAGAATGGAAACTCCTTGAGGGCAGGAGAGGTCTTTCCTTTTTACTAGCATTTGGATCCCCAGTGCTAAGTATGCTGCTTGCTTGGTCTGTAGGAAGCACATAAGAAATTCTTCTTCTTGTTACTGAATTCTAGTTATCTGTGTTTGTGTCTGTTTCCCTTGGTTCCTGGAGGACAAGGACTAAGCTTTATTGAAACTTTGAATGAATGAATGAATGAATGAATGAAAAGGCATTTGGATCAAGCCTAGGGAATAGCATAACACAATGGATGGAGATCTGGCCTCAAAGCCAGGAAGGCCTGAGCCATACTGGCTGTGATCTGGGCTCCCCTCTCAGTGCTTCCAACAGCTCTCTCCCACCCTTTAAGTGGCAGAGCAGGCACCAACTGGCACTGGCAGAGGGAGTGTTTTCTGTTAGAAGCTCCCATCCCAATGCAACTGTAGATCTTGTCCCAGTCCCTATCTTCTCCAGCACCGAGTACAAGGAGGTGCCCTTTGAAGCACTCTGGGTGTTTGCCCAGACTGTGTCCCACACCAGGAATGCTCTGCTTCCACATCTCCACCTCCTGGCTCCCCTTTCAAGGTTCAGCTAAAAACCCCCTTCTACAGGAAAACTGTTCTAATCCCCTTGATTCTTGTCTCTTCCCTCAGTTGATTAGCTCATCCTGTCAGTGGCTTTTGTCCAGTTTTCATGTTATCTCCCCATCAGCCTATGAGCTCCCTGATGGCTGGGACTGTCTTGTGGCCAGTGCTTAGCACAACGCCTGGCACCCAGAAAGTGCCTAATAAATGCTTGTTGAAGCAACATTATTGGAAAATCATGTATAACTGACTTAGCTCTTCTCAGCCATACAGTGATCCAAGACAATTCCAAAGGACTAATGCTGGAAAACGTTCTCTACCTCCAAAGAAAGAACTGGTGGTGTCTGAAGGCAGATTGAAGCAGACTATTTTTACTTTATTTTTTGTGTGTGTTTTTCCCCCTTCTTTCACAACATGACTAATATGGAAATATGTTTTACATGACTGCACATATATAACCTGTATCAATTGCTTGCCATTTTAGGAAGGGGTCAAGAGAGCGAGAAAATTTAGAACTCAAAATTTTATAAAAAAGAGAATGTTAAAAATTGTCCTTACAGGTAATTAGAAAAAATAAAATACTATTTTAAAAATGCTTGTTGACTTTACTTGACTCTGTATCTCCAGCCCTGGCTTCTCCCTGAAACTCCTGCCAGGCCTACTAGTGAACTCCTTCCTGGTTATCTGTGTTCTACCAGCATCCCAAACTCAACCTGTCCAAACCCACAATCAGCATCTTTCCACCAAGACCTGCTCTTCCTCCCAACTCCCCTCTTCAACCTTTCTTCTTACTTTCCCCCAACAAGCATTAGGAAATCAAGGTTCTCATCCTGATTTTTGGGGTGATCTTGGAAATCCACTTCCCCTTCTGGGCCTGAGTTTCATCCTCTATAGAGCATGAGGGCTGATCTAGATGACACAGAAGGCCCCTTTCAGCCATGTCAGTTTGTGACCCACCATTTCAATATTTAATCACCTGGTGGTTTTTTATGCCCCTTCACAAAATGTTTCCTACATCCCTGATAAGGAGTTAGCTAGCCTTTTGGATAAGACTTTCCCTAAGGGGGAAACCATTACCTTTCAAGGTGCTTCATTCCAGCTTCTGCATTGCTCAACTTCTGAGGAATTTTTTTCCCTGACATCAGGGCAAAATTCCTAAATATTTTCTCTCTCTTGGTCCCAGTTCTTTCCTCTAAGTCCAAGCAGATCAAATAGAATCTCATAACAACTAGCATTTACATAATGCTTGCTTTGGGGTTTGCTAAGCTCTTTATAAATATTATCATATTAGATCCTCAAACCTCTGGGAGATAGGTGTCATTATTATCCCAATTTTGACAGTTGAGGAAACTGAGGTGGAGGGGAAGTGACTTGCCCAGGGTCACACAGCTAAGGAGTGTCTGGGACCGAATTTGAACTCAGGTCTTCCTGACCCCAGGCTCAAGGGTCTTATCCATTGTGCCACCTAGCTGCCTTCCACATGACAACCTTTCACATATTTGAAGAAAGCTATCATATCCTCTTAAGTTTTCTCTTTCCTATGTCAAACATCCCTAAGTTCCTTTAAGACATTCTTAACTGATAAGACCTAACTTTCATTATCCTTGTTTCCTTCTGGCTCTTCAATGTCCTTTCAAAACCTGCTACCAGTTTAGGGAATAGCTGGACAAATTTTCATATGTACATCTGTATACCACAGTGTAATATTACAATGACTAGGTTCTTATCTTGTAAGAACTTACTATAATGAAGAATTCAGAAAAACTTCAGAAGAATCATCTGAGCTGATGCAGAGCAAAGTGAAGAAAGCAATTTACACAATTATCCCAGGAGGCTAAGGGAAAATGGCCTTGAGTATTCAATCCTACCTTCAGAGGATGGATGGTGAATCATGTCTTCCAGCTCTAAGTATGGCGGAAGCAGATGACCAGGTGAAGAATAAGGCATGTATTTCTACTCATGGTCAATTTGTTGGCTGGCTTTGCTTGATTATTTGTATTTGTTATAAGAAGGGGTTCCAGTGGGTGTGAAAAGGGTGGGGAGGATTCTTTGGGAGGTATCATTAATAGTAAAAAAAAAAAAAAAAGAATAGAGCATTAAGATTTGAAACTTTAAATAAAACTTGGTCCCCAGAGCAACCCTGATGTTGGTTAGAGTTCATCTATTCAACCCTGGATGAACCCTAGGGTAGAGCTGAACTGTTTGGCAGGTGATTGGCTGCCTAAATTAATCAATCTATAATCATTTATTAAATTTCACTGAACTCTGCCTTGACCATTAGGCAGGCCCAGCCATTTACCATCTGCACAGAGGCTGTGTCCCCCAACATGCTTTGCCCAAGGAATCAAACATAAAGCATTACGGCTGTAGGGACGATCTGTTATCTTAGCACTAGTCCCAGTACTGGACGAGACTGACCTAGATTCAGAATCCCTGTGATTCAGTCACAGGCTATAAGGGATAACATCACTTTTTTGGCTACCCCTCCCTCATCCCTCATGCCCACTCCTGTTGCTCCAACTCTCCTTGTCTTTATTCCACTCAATTCACTCTCCTTTTTGCCTCTATTCCATTGGTAACCAACATTCTTTTAAATGTCCTTTCATGCTTCTTCATTCATTCATTTTTTTTTTTTGCTTTTTGGAGGGAGGCAATTAAGTGACTTGCCGAAGGTCACACAACTAGTAAGTGTGCTCTATTCACTACACCACCTAGCTGCCCCAATGCTTCTTCATTCTTGGCAAGAATGGAGACCCGGCTTCCCTCAGAAGAGATTGCACCCCTGGGCATCCTCTGCAGCTCTTGGATGGACCTCTGCTCAGGCCCTCCCCCTTCCCCTCTGGCCCTGGACTGGTCCAGAAGGAGAAAGCATACTCTTGCACACACTCATCACTCACCAACTTCTCCTTATTTGGGTTTCCTAATCTGTCACCCGATACAGATCTTGGTGACCGCTCTCAACTGCCGCTACCTGCCTTATTCTTCCTCCTTTCTTTTTTTAAAAACATTTTATTTCACTAAATATATTCCAGTTACATGTAAAAAAAATTAAATTGAGTTCCACATTCTTTCTCTGCCTCCTGTCCCTCCCCCTTCCTTCCACCTCCTTTCTTGAGGAGTTCCATGCCTGGCTCAGTCTTCCTCCCTACCCTAACCCAGGCCCTCATACTTGGGCAGTTCAATTTACAAGCTGATTTCCCTTCAACATCCTCGCTTTCTAGCTTATTGAGATCCCTGGTTCTCATGATCTTCTCCCTCACTCCACCTAAGCCCTACACGGGGATGACTGCTCCCCTGAGTTCATCCTCACCCCTAGGTCTTTGTCCTTCACAATCCAGTACTTTGAAATTCCTCTGAGAACATAAGCTTCTGTCCTTCCAGCTCTCCCCATGCCTCCTGCCTCCTCAACATAACCTCTGTCTTCTCCACAGCCTTTAGTAGCTCACTCTATTCCCTCCCCACTTTTCCAGGCCAGCCATCATCCTTGCTCTGCTTTGCTTTTCTCCTTTCAAAATCTTGGCCCCAGAGTCAACCAGCTCGGCCTTACCCTCTCTTCTGTCCTTCAGTGCATTGCCTAGCAATTCCAATTACTACTCATCCCTTTCCAAACCCCAACCCTGGATTACTTCACCATCTGCCTTCTGGGGGCAGCCAGATGACTCATCTTCCTGAGTTTAAATCTGGTTTCAGACACTTATTAGCTGAGTGACCCTGGGCAAGACACTTAACCATGTCTGCCTTGGTTTCCTCAACTGTAAAATGAGGTGAAGGAAATGGCAAACCACTCTGGTATCTTTGCTGAGAAAACCCCAAATGGAGTCAGGGAGAGTTGGACACAACTAAAAATGACTGAACAACAAAAACTGCCTTCTCTGTTCCAACACAAGTGCTGTTGAATGGCAATGGAAGAAATCATACTGCTGTATTGAACAGGCCCACTCCACATTCTTGTCCTATAATCTCAACCATGTCCTCTCTGCAGCACCCCCACCCTTTCAGTCTTCCCCATTCTCTCTAACCTACTACTCCCCTCAGCATCTGTTCCAAAGCTATTCTCAAGTCATCTATACCACACCCTTCCTCTCAGCAAACAGCCACACATTCCAAGCTTCCTCTTCCCTCCAATTTTATCATGCAAATCCCTGAATCACGATATACACCCCACCCCCAACTCTCTTCCTTTCCTCCAATCTGGAAGGAAGAGGTGGTCCTTCTTGTAAATGCCAAACTCTCTACTTGTGCCCTTGGGAGAACATTCTCACGGACTCTTTCTTCTGTCAAAAGGAAACCATAACTTCATGAAACTTACATGAAATCTAGGCTTATTACAAGAGAAATTAATGTGTTCCCTTTCTCTACATACTGAATTTATGGTCCTTAATAACATCCCTTCCTTCTGACCCCTTGGGAACTTGCTCCTTACAAACATGCCCCACTAAACCTTCCCTTGACCCCCTCCAGCTACCATCCTACAACTCCCCTCCTTCATAGCCAGACTCCTAGAATAATCTAGGTGCCTCTGCTTCTCAGCCCCTTATCTAGTGTCCGATCATATCACTCAACTGAAACAACCCTCTTTGAGTTGACCAATGACCTGTTGGCCTTTCCTCAGTCATCCTTCCTGACCTCTCTACAGCATTTCCTGCTGTGGTCCAACCACTCCCAGGGTTTTTGTGACACTACTCTCTCCTGGTTCCTCTCCTACCAGTCTGGCTAGTCTTCACTACCCTTTGTTTAGACTATCATCCTGGTCCCACCCCTCGGTATCTCAGGAATCTTCTTTCTACAGCTCTTACTCACTTGGTCTCATGGGGTCCCAGGGATTCAGCTCTTCCTTTCATTGAGATGACCCCCAGATCTCCACATTCAGCCTTAGTGTCTTTCCTAGGCTGCAGCCCCACATCACCAACCGCCTACTGGACATTTCCAATGCCTTGTCCCATGGGCATCTCAAGCTTAGCGTATCTAGACCAGAACTTATTATCTTTCCCCTCCCTTAACTTCCCACTTTCTGTTGCAGGCACCACCATCTTCTTACTCACCCAGGTTCGTCATCCTCAGCTCTTCTCTCTCCCACATATCCATCCAATCAGCTGCCAAGTCTTGCCAACTTTACTTCCACGATCTCTTGTATCTGCCACTTTTCCCACAGTCCTTACCCAAGCCCAAGCCCCCTTCACCTCCTATCTGGAGCAATGCAACAGCCTCCTAGCTGATCTCCCTGGCTCTATTCTTTTCTCCAATCCAACTGCAAACTGTCATTTGACCAGGGCACATCCCTTCCCTCTTCTCCCCAAGAAGTTCTAGTGACTCCCTTAAAAAATACAAAAAAGTTTCATAAAGTCCTGCATAACCTGGCCCTTCCTACTTTTTCTTACACCTAATACCCATCCTCCCACGTACTCTTATCAGTGACATGGGCCTCCTTGCTGTCATCCCCATGCTCCGTCTCCCTACTCTGGACATGTTCAAGGGCTGTCCTTCCTGCTTGGAACTTCCTTATTTCTGCCTCCTGGCATCCCCAGCTTCCAAAAATCCTACCTCCAGCCCCAAACTTTTCCCAATCCCCCTTAATTCTGATGCCTTCCCTCCGATGATCATCTCCAATTTGGCCTGTCCATAGATCATTTCTGTGCTATTTCCCATTAGACTGTGAACAGGCACTGTCAGGGTCTGGCACCTGGTGCTTAACAAATGCTAGCTGACTGAATGGCTTTAAAAACGCTTCCTATCTGGCTCCACTGTATCTTTCCAGGCTTACTCCATGCTACAGCTTAACTTGCTGTTATATAACATTCCATGCCTTTACCTGGGCAGTCTCTCCTGCCTGGCATCTGCTCCCTTCCTTCTGTATCTTAGATCCCACATGTACTTCAAAGCCCAACTCAGGAGCCACCCCCTACAGGAAGCCCCTCCTGATTCCCTCTGTTGTTAGTCCTTCCCACCAAAAAACTACCTTCTCTATGGTTTCCAATAAATTTTTCCAGCCAGATCATTTTGTCCCAATAAAACACAACTTCCTTTTGAGGGCACGTACTGTTGGATTTTTTTTTAGCCAACTGATCAGTAAGTATTTAAGGGTCCAAGCGATTACCAAATGATTGGTGAACAACAGGGTCTCCCCAGGCAGAGCAGAAAAGGCTCAGCACCTCTCCAGACCCCGGCACATCTCCTCCTGAAGTTGCCACATCAATTATTAACTGTTTCAGATCCAGCATTTCCTCTTTTAACATCCTAGTTAACCTAGGTGGACGTTGTCAGGCTGACCTCAGCCCCACACAAGGTCAAGGCTCTGAGTGAATCGGCTTAATGGGGAGGCAGTGAGCTTCTCAGGATGGCCCTTGTAGGATATGGAGGGAAGGACCTGCTCAGTCAGGTAGAGTGGAATGAACAGGGGGTTTAGAGAATCAGCCTTTCCCAATTATCTGTGACCTAGGACAAGTCACCTTTCTGGGTCTCATTCTTTCCTAAGTGCAAAATGAAGGGGTTGGCCTAGATAACTTCTAAAGTTCCTGCCCAGCCTTCAATCTATGATCTGGAGATCCTCTTCTGGACTGTATTTTATAGATACTGGTCCAGAGGGGCCATGCCTTGCCCAAGATGGCCTGATAGCATAGTGTCAGGTTTCAAACCCAGGCCCACAGGTGCTCCAGCCTTACCTAGAATCATGTGGCAGGGCCTACAGTACCATTAATGAGTATTTTTATTTCTCACCTCAAAGTACCACACAGAACCAGCCTTCCACTATCATCTTGCTCTCTGACCATGGAACCACAGAGAACAGAATGCCAGCTAAGCGTTTATTGCATATCTAACCTTCCCCAACACAGCCCTCCTTCCATCTTTGAGAGGAAGTAAAAAAAAAAAATTTTCCCTTTAAAAATAAAACCAACTACAAATAAGCAAAAAAAAAAAAATCCCAAGAATGGCCCAATCAGAGGCTCTCTGTGCCCCCACCCTGTTATAATCTTTTCCTCCTAGGAGGTTTCTCCATACTCATTCACCCAGAGGCCCCTGAGAGGATACAGCCTCTCAGGAGAATCTAAAGGTTGTCTTACCTCAGGGGGCTAAGCTAGGCAGGCACCCTGATCCCAAGGGGACTAAAGAGGGAGGAGGAGGCTGCATCAGCCCACAAGACCAGTCAAAGCTGTAAACAGCCAAACCTAGCTAGCTTATATTAGAAAAGAGGATATTGGGGGTGTGGGGAGGTCTTCATGGGGCTCAAAGGGGGAAACGAAGCTCTGTTGACTTCCTAGGGGAACTCCATTTTTCCTGGTCACAGCTAAAGCTGGAGGCCTAGCTCCAAACAAAGGTTTCAGTTCTCAGTAAAGCCAGTTTCTTGAGAAGGGAAGTTAAGCTGTGTCTCCCCACCCCCCCACCCCCGCCCAGCCCCACTTCTAAGGAAGGGAAAGAAGGGGTTTTACAATGGCCTGCCCAAGGGCAGCTGGCTCAGGGCCCCCCCTTGTTTGGAGGGGACGCTTAGAGTACCATCCTATGGTGTTGCAAGAGTTTAAACAAAAACACCCACTCCCCAAACTGGCTGGTCCAGAAGCCAGTCCATAGGCCTCTCAATACAGGGATGAGGCCCATATTGGGTGTCTACGGTAGGCCAAACCTTATGTTAAGTCCCTTTTAAAATTAACCCCAGAGTAAGCTGGAGACAGCATATTTCCACCTGGCTGCCCCTAGAGTCATGGTCTGTGGGATTGGAGGGAAGGGAGGTGGGGCCCAGAGCCTCTGACCACCACCCCCCCTCCCCAGTTCTATGGCTTATTTATAGGTCTGGGGTTGCAGTGTGGGGCAGGAAGGCTTTAAGTGGCTTAGAGGGAGGAGAAGAGGGGGATGGCTCTTAGCCCCCAAAGGCAGTGTGGGGGAGACTGCAGGACCCAGACTCTTAGAGAGGAGCCATTGCTCTGGTCTCTGCTCCAGGCACCTATGACCTTGGGATCCTGCTTCTACTCCAAAGTCTAAAGTCCCAACTGGACTAGAAGAGTGAGTGGGGATTTTAGGTTGGGCATAATGGCCTTGACCTCCTGAAGTAGGCTTAATAGATGAGTGGGCCTGAGAGGGGAACAAAGCAAGCAGGAGGTCTGTGCCCCACAGGGAAGGTGACCGAGGTCACGTTCACCACACATTCCCAGATATAGGTTACACACACACACACACACACGCACGCACGCACGCACGCACGCACACACTCTCTCTCTCTCTCTCTCATGAAGCAGCCTGCCTCCCACCCTCACGTGGCATACCTCCTAGGTGCCTACATAATTCAAAGAAATACCCTCCCTGAAACATAAAACCCCAAACAGCGACACTTCACATGGGACTGCACTGTCCCAGAGGCCCTCATTTAACACACACGGCCCTCCTGCTACCCTCCCATACACATGCAAAGGACCCTAGAAGCTGGGAAACCAAAGGTCTTCTTTTTAACCAAGAACCCTTTCTCAGCCACCCACACAAGGAGCATGTTCCTGTCTCTGCCCTGTGGTTAACCCGTTCGACCCCTTTGTCCTCTGGATGAGAGGCCTAGGCCTAGGATGAGAGGCCCTGGAAGGGAGGGGTGGAGGATAGCACTAGTCCCCTATGGCTTTGATCATCTAGTCAAACCCCATCATGACAGATGAGGAAACTGAGGCCCAGAAAGGATAGGGAAATTGTCTAAGATCACACAGTGGGTGGGAGGCGGAGGGGAGGGGCAGCAGCTTTGGCGAGATCCTGCTGTACCCCCGGCCTCTGGGACACAAGGCTGGACAACAAGCATGGTAGGCTGCCTGCAGTACCGGTAATGAGGGGGAGGGGAGCTAGGGTCCAGGTTATCACTGGGATATTCTCCCTCCTCGAGCTGTGGGGACCTAGGGGTTTGCCCTCTGGCCCCTTTGGTGCTAGCACTGGGAGTCAGGAAGAATGTCAGGATGAGGGACTGGAGACATAATTCGAGTCTCCAAACCCTTGTCACTGGATGGCTCCCACACAAGAAAACCTGATATCTGGAGTTCTTCAGAAGTGGAATGAAGGGGCTTTCTGCAGCAGGAAGGAGGGAGGCCCCCCATCGCTGAAGGTGTTCAAGCAGAGGCTGGAACGCTGTGGATCTAGTGGAGGGTCCTGTTCAGGGAGGTCAAAATGGAACCAGATGCCCTCTGAGGTCCCCCTCCAACTTGGGCTGGGGGCCTCAGCTTCCCCACCTGGAAAGCACATTGAACTAGATGATCCCTATGGTGTCTGGCAGTCTCTAACCCCCACTGTCAAGGTGGACAGGGCCGAGGTGCTAGGGCCTCTAGAATGTGGGCAACTTCTGAGTGCTTCAGACCAGCCTGGAGGCGAGTATGGGGGCTCGGCTCCTGCCCAAGGGGAGGGTCAGGAACAAATCTGGGTGACTCATGGACCATGACTACAAAGAACCAGGCCACTTCCCTCTGTACACGAATACCCATGCAAACATGAGTGTGCACACACCACACGCACGCACACACCACACACACGTGCACACACCATACACACACATCACACACCTTGGTCCAGCCACCAGACCCTCACTCCTGCAGGGAGCAGCAGGCCTGGTCCAGGCGCCCTCATCCTTGGGGCTCCAGGATGAGGAGGGGGCAGGCAGTGAGAGGCGAAGGGCCCTGGCCCCTCAGCAGACCTGGGTTTCAGGAGAAGGCAGGGGCACGCAGCCCCTCCCTGCCCCCTCCTGCCCTGGAGGCCGGGGCGGTCAGCGGGCGGGCGGTGGTGACAGCACGGGGTGGGCCAGCGTCACATTGAGGGAGTCGTTATGCTGAACGAGGGACGTATGCTTGTAGTGTAGCACCAGGTCTTTGAGGGAGGCATACAGGTTGTAGGGCTCAGCGAAGCCATAGCCGGTCACTGTCTTGTAGATGACGCAGTGCTTGGTGTCTCCGTCCACCCTGAGGGACGGCAGAAGGCGGAGCTGGCCCTCCGTCCCCTTCCCTCCCGAGCCCAGGGCCTCCCCTCCACCAGCCCCCGGGGCACTCACACCACAGAGCAGGCATAGCAGCCCCGCTGGCTGCTCTCCCGGATGAGGAACGTGCCATCCCGCTTGCCGCTCAGCATCTCCTCGGCTCTCCCGCGGTTGATCTTCCCCACGTACCAAGTCCGCTCCTCATGGTGGGGCAGGTCGTCCTCCTCATCCACCAGGGAGTACTGGCTGCGGATCGGGGCAGAGTTCAGCAGGGCCAGAGCCTCTCCGCCCCTCGGGGAGGCCTCCCTCCCCAGTGCCTGCACACAGTAGGCCCTTAATAAATACTGACCGGCTCGCCTCACCTCTGCTTCCTGGCTTCCCCTTCAACACCCACTGAAGCTGCCTTTATGAGAAGCCTCTCCCCATCTCCCCAGCGCCTTCCCCCTGGGACTACTTCCCATGTGCACCGTGTATAGATTAGACAGCCTGTCATGTCTCCCCCATCAGAGTGGTAGCTCCTTGAGGGCAGGGATCTCCAGGGTTTGGCTCCCAGTGAGCATTTACGTGAATGTTGCCTGCCTCCCCTCAACTCCTCTGGTTCCTCTCCCCCTGTCCAGGCCCCAAACTCTTCTCTTTTCCTGCCTGGGAGGAGGCCCAGCTCACCAAGTTTGTACCCCACCCAAGAAGCATTCATGAAGTGATTACTATTCACTGGGTGTTGGACACACACAGATAGACCTGGCCCTCACAGAGCTACCTAACAGGGAAGCGGAGGGGGCTACCAGTCCTTGGCTACCAGGCAAGTCCATACAGGAGAAGGACAGCTGTGGGGGTAGAGATCGGGAGGGGCTTCCTGCAGGAGGTGGCCCATCAGCCTCCTGACAGGGGGAGGGGAGAGCCAGTGTGTACAGAGGCCCTGGCAGACAGGATGGTCCAGGGCTTAGAGCCTCCATCTGGCATCAGTGAAGGGGTAGATAGATGCCACCTCACCCAGCCGCCTCTCCTATGGGGTCTGCTGGTTCTTGTCCAACCAATCAATCAGTAAGCATTTGTTATGTGCCAGTAACTCAACTAGGATCTGGACCACTGTAATGGGGATGCAAATTTGGAAGATCTTCCCTGCCCCTAGGCTAAAGTGCACCTGAAGCCTGGGGTGGGAAGCTTGTTTTTCAATAGATACTTCTTGATTGGCCAGTGAGTCAATAAGGTTGTTACATTCTCTGAGCCAGGAGAAAGCTATATAAGCCCTGATGTGTAGCTTTGTTTTGGGACTCACTTTGAGAAGTGTTCTGTGATTTGATCTGTATTCTGGGAAGCCGTTGTTGAGAGTCCCCCGGCTTTGAAAAACCCAGATGTGGAAACCCAGATGTTGACTGGGTATGGATGTAATGGTTGGACAGTTTGGAAATCTGTCTACTTGATCTGTTTCTGTCTTGATAATTCTGTCTGTGTACTTTGAATTTCGGGGTGCTGACCTTTTTCCCCTGACCAAGGTAAACGATATATGTTTGACTGATTAAAGTAAGCTTGTTAACCCCTTTTGAGTTGCTTTCCTTTATCAAAGCAGATCCAAGAACCTGTGTGAGCAGCCACCCTGCTGACGCTGGGGTGCTTGCTGCTACAACCACTCAAATCAGGGATTCTTAACTTGAGAAATCCACAAACTTGGTTTAAAAATATGAATGTTATTCTATAAATGCATTTTGATGGAACTAGTTTCCCTTATAATCCTATGTATTTTATTTTATGCATTTAAAAACCTTATTGTGAGAAGGAGATGGGGTCCACAGGCTTCTTCCTCTACAGACCAACAGGGTCCAGGACACAAAGAAGGACATGAACCCCTCTTTCCTTTCCCAGCATTCTTGGGGGGTCTCACATGTTTTATCTCAGTCCAGAGTCTCCCTGGATACTTGAATGGGGAGGGTTCACTGTTACTGCCACTGACACTAACAGCTCCTGTTCATATGGTAGCTTAAAGTTTACAAGGGTTTTCCTTAAAGTTATCCCAACCCCATTTTACAGATGATGAAACTGAGGCTAAGTTAAGTGACCTGGTTGACACAGAAGACAGCATCAGACTCCAACTCGGGCCTCCTAACTCTCATGCAGGCTCTTTTTCCACTGCACTATGCTTCCTTTTCCTCAATGGCTGGAGTGAAGGAGGACAAGGGGAGGGGGCCGTCTCTGTCACTGGGACACTTACTCTTCCGTCTCGTTCTTGATTCCCAGCCACTCATTAATCTTCTTCTGCCGGGCTCCCTTCTGGGTCAGCCACCTGCGGTAGGGAGAGAAGAGCCCGTCACACCTCATGTCCATCAAGCCTCTGGCTTCTACCAGAGGTCTTTCCCATTCACAGGCTTTCTCTGAGTCCAGGAGGGAGGCCAGACAGGAGATTATCATCTCCATTTCACAAACAGGGGAAACAGAAGGCCAGAGAAGGGAGGAGACCTGACCTAGGTGGTCATACAGAAAAAGAATACGAAAGGAAAGAGGGGAATGACTGGTGAATGGCATGGAAGTGAGACGGAATAGCTGTGTAAGGAATGATGAAAGGGATGAGATCAGAGAAGCCTGGGGAGATCTGAATGAGCTGATGCAGAGCAAAGGGAGCAGAACCAAGAGAGAAACTGATACACTAACAGCCAAGGGCAATGTGAAGACAAACTGACTGATGCCACGGCCAGAGGATGAGTGGCACCAACTCACCCCCCTACTCCTAGAGGCAATGCCCTCAGGATACATGAATGTTTTGGACATGACTCAATGCAGGAATTTGTTTGGTCTGACTTTGTATATTTGTTACAAATTTATTTGACCAAGAGAAAATGGATTTTTACTAATTGAAAAACTGAAATGAAATTTTAAAAAGCACTTGGGTGGGTGGGGGGAACAATAGAGAGCATATGGAATGATGGGGCTGGAAGAGACCAGAACAGGACCTACATAAGGGACAAGGGATCTCAAAGATCATTGACTTCAATCTCCCCATCTGATGAAGGATGTTGCTGAGACCCAGAAAGGGGAAGGCAGCGGGTCCAAAGTCACTGAGGGGGTCAGAGAACCTCAATGGCCATCTAATCCAACGCACCCTTGGAGAAGAAGCCACTGCTGCTGCCACCACCACCTTTCCCTAACAACTTGTCATCAGCTGGGAGTCTGGAGGAATGAACAAGAATCCAGAGCTCAAATGGCCTCTCTGTAACATCCATCTACTGCCTCCAGCAGCTCTAGGCTGTGATCCTAATTCTGGCCTCTGGCAGGAAACAGACCACATCCAATCCGCTTCAAACACCTGGAGGCATTTTTCACATTTCTCTCTCTCTCTGTCTCTCTCTGTCTCTGTCTCTGTCTCTCTGTCTCTCTCCCCCCCCCTCCCTCCCCCTGGCCCACTCCAATGGTGGCAGACAGAAACTAAAGGAAGGCCCCTGACCTGGAGGGGTGTGGGGGGGACATCAGATACCCTGCTGGGGAAGGATACTCTGCAGGCAGGTGCGGCTGGGTGCAGTGCCAGCCAGTGCCACAAGGAGGCAGGCGCCCAAAGGGGACACTCACACTAGATACTGGTCCCGGATTTTCCGCAGCTGCATGAGGTCAGGCTTGAGGCTGTTCATGCGCTTATCAATCTCGCGGTTGTCAGCTGCCTGTGCCCGCAGGTCCTGCTCCAACTTCATTTTGCTGTCGTGAATCTCTGCTATTCGGGACTTGAGTTTCTCAGAATTCATCAGGATCCTGGAAGGGGGGAGAGGGGCGTGTGTTACAGAATTCAGCCCATGAGACCCTCAGGACGCAGCATGGGGGGGTCAGAGACCACCCAGCCCAACGCGCTCCCTTACACCGGGACACAGAGAGATCTTGACTTTCTCAAGGTCACAAAGGGAAGCATGTGCAGGTTGGGAGCAGATGGGAAAGAAAGGGTCAGGGAGAGGTGTGACCCTAGGATTGCAGGAGCATGCCGAGGCAGGAAGCACTGTCCAGATCGGGGGGGGGTAGACAGGGAGAGATAATGGGGGTGTCCAGATGAAGGGAAAGGGGAGAAGAGAACAATCCAGGAAAGGAGGGAGGAGACGAGCCGAGGGGCAGGCGGGCATCCCTCACCGCTGAATCTCCTTCTCATTGCCTTCCCGCCGGAAGCGTTCCAGGTAATCCTTGCTGCATTTCTCCTGTGTCTGGCCCTGCTCCTCAAAGATTTTGATGGTCTCATTGAAGGCCTCAATGGCTGTCCGCTTCATCTGCAGCTCCTGGGGATGGGGACAGGCGGAAGTGTCTGAAGCTTTGCCCTTCCTTCCTGGGCTGAGCCAGCAGCCAGAGCCCACCCCAGTACAGCCTGGATGCACCTTCTCCCATGTCTAAGCAGCTCACCCCCTCCCTTTAGGGAAAGGCCACAGGAATCAGCCTGAATGAGCTCTCCTGGGAACAGACAGCCATCCTGTAAAGCTGGGTAAACAGTTGGAAAAGTGCTGAGGAATTCCTTACTAGTGCTAGACTTCAGAGAAATTCAGAGCTCTGTCTCCAAGTCACAGGCTCTCAATGCTGGGGAGGTCCTTAGAACCCAGAATGTCAGAGCTGGGAGGGCCCTTAGAACACAGGATATCAGAGCTGGGAGGGCCCTTAGAACACAGGATGTCAGAGCTGGGAGGGACCTTAGAACACAGGATGTCAGAGCTGGGAGGGACCTTAGAAGTTATTAAATTAAATCTCATGATTACAAATAAGGAAACTGAGGCCTCCAAAAGGAGAAGGGTCCCACAGTAAGTCTGCTGGACTAACACCCAGGCTTATGGACTCTCCTGTTCACTGTTCTCCCTACTCCACCAGACTTTCTGGCTACTGCTCTGGGTGGATGGCTTTGGGCACTGTATGGTAGGATGGGGGTGGGCATAGCTATACACAGGGAAGGGATATGGCCAGCTAACATTTATTTAGTGTACTTTAAAGTTTAAACTTATCATTTACATGAATTTACATTCACCTTTTTTTTTGATACTTGCAATGGTCTTAAGTGGTAGGAACTACAGGTTTCCCCATTTTACAGGTAAGGAAACTGAGGATATTCCTTAATGTTGGACTGAAGCCTGTCTTCTTGCAGTTCATTCATCCTTTCAGCCCTTATGAAGACCAGGCTAGGAGTCACGGCACGGTGCCTGGTACTGGGCCCTCTCAGTCCTTTTTCTGAGCATATTCTAGAATCCTAAGCCAGGTTCTGGAAGGCTGCATCAGGACCCTCTCCTCCCCAGCCCTGCTCTGCTGGGGTCCCCAGGTCCCAAAGGTCAGCCCTGCCCGGACGCCCCCACATCCGCCGTGGTGTTTCAGACTCAGGGTCCCGGAGGCAGTGGGATACCTGGGAGGTACGTGTATATTCCTCATACAGCAGGTCGTACTCGCGGCTCTTGTCCTGATACTGCTGATGGTAAACCTTCAGCTGTTCTCCAACGGCCTCGACGCTGTCCTCCTTCACCACCTGGTCCTGGGGGCAGGGGACAGATGTGGGGCAGCTGAGTTCCCTGGAGCCACCCTGGTCCCCAACGGCCCTGAACAGACTCTAATCTTACACAAGCTAGCAAGACAACAGTGTTAAAGTGCTTTATAGGCCTTATCTCATTTGATCAAAGGATAGATAACCTTTGGCCCACAGAGAAGGAAGATGATGCATGTCACACAGGGAATGAGAGGAAGAGCAATTCAGTCCAACCCAAAAAGCAGTAATTAAGCACCCATAAGGTTCTAGGCGCTGTGGGGAGAGGGATTAAAGCAAAAACTCAGCGCCTGCCCTCAGGGAGCTTCTATTCCACCATCTAAAATAGACAGGACAGCAGCTGGCGTCACACAGCCTTGTGCCGGAAGGGACCTTAAGGACCACCTCGTCCAAGCCCCTCATTTCATAGATGAGAAAACCCTGAGAGGTTGCAGGCCTCGTCCAGCATCACACAGGCTTTCATTAGAAGGGGACACACTAACTAAGGGAGCACTGATGGAAGCTAAGGCTTCTAAGAGACAGAGGTGAAGGTCCAATGCCTTCCAGGCCCGGGGGCACAGCAGGGACCAGCGCACAGGCTCCGGACGACAGCCAGCTAATACTCTGAACAACAGCGTCGGGAGCCAAGAGAAGACGCCGGTGCCTCGTGCTTCTAGCCGTGTGCGAGTTGGCCGCCTCATGTGATCGCTCCTTAGGGCAGGAATTCCGGTTTTGCTTTCTTTTTGTATCTCTGGCGGTTAGTATAATGCCTGAATATAGCAGGTGTTTAATAATGGCTGCTTAACGAATTCTTGACGACAGGAATAAGTAAGATCTAAGAGGGATAAATGTAAAATCCAAACAACAAACTGGTTGTTCCGCTGGGGGTGGCTAGCGAGCTGCTCAAGCTGAACTCCACAGGCTCCCAGTCGTTCCCCGTGCACTAGTTCCCACCCTCCCCTCTACTCCCCTCCATCCCCAGACCTGCTGATGCCTGGACACGGGATAAAGCAGCCGAGTGTCCAGCTTGGCGTTGTACTGGGCCAGCGACTCGTGTCTGTAGTGGGTGATGAGCTCCACCACGGAGCCAAAGGTCAGGGGCTCTGAGAAGCCGTACTGCCCATCGCGGTGGAAGACTTTGATCAGTTTGTTATTACCGCCCTTCCTGCAGAAGGAGGGACAAGGGTCAAAAGCTGGACACGGCTGGGTCACCTTGGGGGGTCCCGATGGCCCTCTCTCATGCTCACCCCCAGGGGGCTGCGGCGAGGCCCAGCCTCCCTTGGCCCATGCCCTCTCTCCTGATATGACTCCTGCAGACCCCACATAACTAGCCCCACCTTCCTGGGAGCCAGAGTTGAGAGGAAGGCTTGCCAATTTACAACTGGGGAAACAGATGGAGCTGGAGGCTGCCAAGCTGGGGAGCCAGGACGCAGACCCCTTCAGACTCCCTGGAGCCCAGTACCTGAGGGTCAGCGTGTATTCACCCTGGATCTTGCTAGAGGCATCCCGGACGAGGAAGGTGCCATCTGGAGTGTCACGAAGTTTCTCATTCACCTCCTCCCTGCAGGGTGGGAAGGGGGTTGGATCTTGGGCCGGAGGGGCTTACCCCTGGCCAGATGCCCAGGATGCCTTCTGTCTGAATCATCCTCATCTTTGCCCCGGCCCCGTTCTCTGCCCAGGTTCTCTCTCCCTCCCCTAGGTCCAGATTTCAAAGCCTTTTTGATCTTCACATTAGCCCCATCAGCAACACAGCATGGACTTCAACTCCATGCTCATTATACAGATGGGAAAACTGAGGCCCAGAGAAGGAAAACAAGAGTTCCTCTTTTGCCCAGAGAGTTAAGAGCAGGACTGTTCTTCCCCCTTTTCCAAGTTGGCAGCTTCCATGTTACCTGGAAATGTCACCCCAATACCACTCGGCTTCCTGGAGGGGGGCACTGCTTCCGTTAGACAGGCTGCCAGCCTGGACCTTGGGCTTGGGAGGCTTTGGGGGTAGGGCTGGAATAAAAGCAGGCTAACATCAGACCAGGATGGTAGTCAGGGCCCATATGACCTCTAACCAGGATCCCCCGGCGCACCCCCTCCCAGGCTGGAACAGTCATTTTACAAGATGAGGAAACTGAGACCCACAGGACTCAGTGATTTGCCCAGGTTACACATTGTGTAAGAACTGTGAGGGAGGATTTGAACCCAGGGTTTCCTGCCCAGTGCTTCACCCACTACACTAGGCTGCTCTTCGGAGACAGGTCACTGGAAGGAGGACAGGGGCCTAGGACCCAGCTGGAAAAGGGTCTCAGTGGCTTTTACCTGGCGGGGGTGGCTCCTGCTCCTCCTCCTGGTCCTGTAGCAGCATTTCCAGGAACAGGGCCGAGAAGTCAGGGGTCTGCTCAGGTCTGGGGGGGCACGAGCAAGATCAGGGTCAAGGTACTGGTGTCCCTTCCTATGCCCACCCTCTGCTCACCTCCAGTCTCCCTCCCTTTGTCCATCACCTGCCCTCCCTCCTTCTTTCTCTCCTTCCTTCATCTCTTCTTTCCCTCCCTCCCTTTCTTTCCTCCTTCCTCTTTCCCTTCCCCCTCCCCCTCCCTCCCTTCCTTCCCTCCCTCTCCTTCCTTCCTTCCTCCCTCTCCTTCCTTCCTTCCTCCCTCCATTCCTTTCTCCCTCTCATTCCTTCCTTTCCTCCCTCTCCTTTCTTCCTTTATTTCCTCCCTTTCCTTCCTTCCTCCCTCCCTCTCCTTCCTTCCTCCCTCCCTCCCTTCCATCCTTCCTCCCTCCCTCCCTTCCATCCTTCCTCTCCACACAGCTATCCTTCCATTCTTTCCTCCTCTCTCTGATCAGGCATATACATACCCAGTGGCCGGGAGCCTAAGTAGGAGAGGTCCAAAGATCTCTCCCAGGGCTCGGGGGCCCAGGCTGCTGCCCTGGGCTTGGGCCTGCTGGGCCACCCTCCCCAGGTGCTGCAGCAGGAAGCGCAGAGTCAGGGCATTGTGCAGGGGGACCAGAGGGGGCTCCAGCACTCCCTGCAGCTGCTGCCTTCTCCATCCTGCTGACGCTGCTGCTGCGGCTGGGCTGGCTATCTCTGAGAAGGGACAGAGAGGTCATGAGAGAGGACAGAGAGGCCTGCCCAGCCTCCCAGACCCTTCCCCAAACCAACAAACCCCAGCCTACAGGGAAGCCCATGGCCATGGGTGCCATGGCTGGCCGGCCCAAGGTCAGCCCTCTCGGGGACACAGGGATCCCCTCATCCCATGGGGACCCATGTTCACAGTCGATTTGGGCCCAACCTGTTCCCACCTCCCTGCCCAAGGTACCTAAGCATTCCTGTTCCTCATGACTGTTTAGACAATCATAGGATACTTACCCTGCAAGGCATGAAGAATGTCCCCATGGACTCCAGGTGGCACAAGGGGCCTGGGTAAAGCTTGCAGGTAGCCCTTCAGGGCCTCAGAAAGGGTGGTCACATCCCACTGATCCATATCACTAAGAGTCCAGTCTGCCAGGGGGCCAGGAGCATAGGAGAGGGAATGGTTGCTTCCTGGTCTCAGGGCCAAGTTGCCTCCTGCCTCCACCACCCTGCCCAGCTCAGCACCAAGCATCAGAACCTGGGACTGCATCTTGCCATGAGCCAGAACCTTTATCTTCTGGAGCTCATGACAGAGTCACAAGGGCACCTCCCAGGCCCTCCCCACTGGCCCTAAGACCCCACCTCTGCAGGGAGTGGAAGAGTGAGGAGAGGGAGCAAGCCCCCAAGGAAAGCAGCTCCTCACCGATTCTCAGTGGCCGCAGCTCAGAACCAGACGGTCTGTAGAGCATCTCACTGTCCAGCCCTGCAGAAGAAAAGTCCAAGTAACATCTAACAAACAAAGCCTTGGTGAGCTTATCATCGGTGGGGTGTGGGATGAAGGTCTGGTGGGGGGGTCAGAAACAACTTCAGATGGCTTTCTGAGGCTGAGCTGGAAGTCAGTGGGGGTGAGCACCAGCCAAGGAAATTCAAGAGAGAGGAGAGGCGCTGGTTCTTAGAACAGGGAGGAAGACTGAGGCGAGAAAAGGAGGCAAGGAGTCTGGAGCTCAGAAAGCCCTTGGGGAGCCCCAGGGACATTCCGAGGAATGAGGTTACTGGGTATCACGGAACACAGACTGCTGGGCCTGGAGCAGGAGAACCCAAGCTCACATCCCACCAAGGAAGCAGCTCTTAACTTCTGTTTGCCTCAGTTTCCTTATCTACAAAATGGGGATAATAACAGCACCTATTTTCCAGGGTTGTTGTGAGGATCAAAGGAGATAATATCTGTAAAGGGTTTGGCACAGTACCTGGCAAACAGTAGGTGCTTCATAAATGCTTATTCCCTTCCCCCCTTCTAATGAGTGACTGGTGAGATTCTGGGGACTTTCCCTGAGGTCCATGCGGGAGAGGGGCACTGAGAGATCTCCTGGGTACAAAGCCCCCTTACCTTTGCGTTCAATGGCTTCCACCAGCTTCTGAAGGATGGGCGGCGCTGCCTCAGGTGGGACAAACTGCTCCGGCAGGTCAGGGAGCAGGGGACCAGCTGGCAAGGGAAGACAAGCACTTTATGGCTGTCCCCGAGTCAGGGGTAGGCAGAGCCAGGTTCAGGGCCAAGCTGGAGGAGACTCGAACGGCCCCACTCCAGGCTGGGCGAAGCAGCCGGGAGGTCATTCTCATTCACCCTGGTGGTGTGTGGCAGGGATGCCAGAAGACCCAAGAAGGGCACCAAGACCAAGGGTGAGAGCCCAGAGTCAAGTCCTAGACCACAAAGAGAAGCCTGCTCTCCTGAGAGAAAGGGAATAGGCCCCTTAAAGCCTCCAGAGGGCCTCCAAATAACCCATGTTCATTCCCTCTCATTGATTTATTTGAAAAGACTTCTAATCATCCTCCCTCACTCGGGTCTCTCCTCCTACCAATCTTTTTTTTTTTTAATAAATTTTTCTTGTTATCTTTTATTTTTAAATTTCCTCCTGTGTCCTTCCCCCTTCCTAAGTCAGGAGGAATGTTTAAAAACAAAAAACAACACACAAAAAACAGAGCAGCCAGGTGTGTAGTGGATAGCGTACCAGCCCTAGAGTCAGGAGGACCTGAGTTCAAGTCTGGTTTCAGATACATACTGCCTGTGTCACCCTGGGCAAGTCACTTAACTCCAACTGCCTCTCCAAAATAAATAAAATTAAAAGAGGAAGAGAAAAAACCTCTAGCATGATCGATCACTACTTTGAATAAAGCTTGATGCCACAGGCCATGGCCCTCACCTCTGCTGAGAAGTACCAAACAATCCCTGTTTACCAGCAGGGTCAGCTCTGATGGTGATCCATCCCGGCTCTGCCTTACCCTACCCCGGTGTCTTGACTCTATACACGACTCCCCTTCCTGCTCCCCTTCAGCACAGACACAATCCCCTCCTTTTCAGCCAAACTCATCTTCTACTCTCCATGCACAGGCCATGCCTCTGAATCGCCCCACACCAGAGATGTAGGGTCCTTCTCACCTTGGTTTCCTCCAAAACTCAGCTCAAGGGACACCCCCCCGCCCCAGGAAGCCCTTCCTGATCCATGCCCCTCCGACTCCTAGCTGCTTAGGTCTTCACCCCACCATTTATTTTTTTTCCTATGCATTAATCTTGTAATAATGATTTATATACATGCTATTTCCCAAAAGAATGTTAACTCCCTAAGGGTAAGGCTATTTCATGCCTGGCCTGGCCCACTGCCCATCACACAACAGGGGCTTAATAAATGCTGGTTGTGTGACTGACTGAATGACTCTTCCCTAGAAAGCCAGAGTGGGACCAATACCTCAATACTATATTCTGTTGCAGAGACAATAGGGAGTCATGGGAGTTTATTGAGTAGGGGAGTGACATGGTCACTTTGGCAGCTGTTAAACAGCATGGAGCCACATACAAAATGTGGGGGGGCTTACCGCTAGAGACCTCCTTCCAAAATGATACCAAATAATTCTTTTTTGGGGGGAGAGGTTGGATGGATAGTGAATAGAGCTTTCCAATGAGGAAGTGTCGGAATTTCATCTTTGACATCTATGAACCGTGTGACCCTGGGTAAGTCATTCCACAGCTCAGAGACTCAGTTTCCCTAATTATAAAACGGACAATAACAGTAACCCTCCCTACCTCAGGAGTTGTTGTAAAGATCCAATAGATAATAAGTGTAAGGTTCACAGTAGAGTGGCACATAATGTTAGCTATGATAACTATGTCACTGTGGGTCAGCTATCTCACATTTCTGAGCTTCAGTTTCCCTAACTGTAAGATGGGAATAATAACAGCATTCTCACCCCCTGCCCCCTCCAGGGTCGTTGTGAGGATCAAATGAGACAATAATCGTAGAGAGCTTAGTACGCGCCTGGCACATAGTAGGTGCTTTACAGAGATCAGCTATGATTGTTACTGTTGTTGTCAGCATTATCATACTAACCATGTAAGCTCAGGTGAGCCGCTTCTCTGACCCTCAGTTTCCTCATCTGTAAAATGAGGACACTAATATCTGTGGCATCGACCTCTGGGGGCTGCTGTGAGGGCCACATGTAGCAGACGGCTTTATAGACTTTAGGGCACAATCCCCAAAGAACCCATGCGGTTTTATGCTATGAAAGCTCCCAAGCACACGGAGACTTTCTGGGACAGTCTGGGTGACCATCACGTCTCACCATCATTACACTGATCAGGATTACAATTGTTCCACTGGTCACAGACCCACCCTGCGGACGCCCGGCTAGGCTCCAGCTCCCTGTCTTTGCACAATAACTGTCTAAGACAACAAGCTGAATGCCTTGCCTTAGCCCAGGTCGATCACACCCGTGGCATTTTCCTGATCCAGGCAGGATGGGCTTGTATGGGGGATGGTCCACTGCCCCTCACTACTGGTTTTCAAAGACTCTGCTGTCATTCGGCCCTTTCAGTAGTGTCTGACTCTTTGTGACTCCTTTTTGGAATTTTCTTGAAAAAGATACTGGAGGGGTGGCTAGGTGGTGCAGTGAATAGAGCACTGGCCCTGGTGTCAGGAGGACCTGAGTTCAAATCCAGCCTCAGACACATGACACTTTACTAGCTTGTGTGACCTTGGGCAAGTCACTTAACCCTAACTGCCCTGCCCTCCACAAAAAAAAAAAAGATGCTGGAGTGGTTTGCCATTTCCTTCTCCAGTTCATTTTAAAGATGAGGAACTGAGGCATACAGGGTTAAGTGACTTGCCCAGGTGTAATGGGAATGTAAATTTAAAGATCTTCCCTGCCCCTAGTCTAAAGTGCACCTGGAGCCTGGGGTGGGAGGCTTGTTTTTCAGTAGATACTTCTTGATTGGCCAGTGAGTCAATAAGGTTGTTACATTCTCTGAGCCAGGAGAAGGCTATATAAGCCCTGATGTGTAGCTTTGTTTTGGGGCTCACTTTGAGAAGTGTTCTGTGATTTGATATGGATTCTGGGAAGCCGTTGTCCTGAGCCCCCTGGCTTTGAAAAACCCAGATGTTGAAACCCAGATGTTGACTGGGTATGGATGTAATGGTTGGACAGTTTGAAATCTGTCTACTAGATCTGTTTCTGTCTTGATAATTGTCTATGTACTTTGAAGTTCGGGGTGCTGACCTTTTCCCCTGAACAAGGTAAACGATATATGTCTGACTGATTTAAAGTAAGCTTGTTAACCCATTTTGAGTTGCTTTCCTTTAACAAAGCAGATCTAAGAACCTGTATTGGCAGCAAACCCTGAGGACGCTTGGGGTGCTTGCTGCTACACCAGGGTCGCACAGCTAGTACGTGTCAGAGGCCAGATTTGAACTTGGGTCCTTCCTGACTCCAGGCCTGGTGCTCGATCCACTGAGTCACCTGGAAGCCCATTTCAAAGACTGGGTGACCACTTTTTTGAGGAATTCTGCAGAAAAGGTTACTTTAAAGGAACAGGTTTAAAAAAAAAAAAAAACAAAGGCCTCTGAGGCCCTGGAAGACCTGGGAAAGGGAACTGGTCCATCCTGATGGCTGTGATGGGAGGAGGACAAGAAAGCTGGCCACAGTCTGACACACTCTCCAGATTTGGGATAGGATTTCAAAGGATTCAGAGAAAGTACAGGTCAGATCCCGCGGATCACGGACTGTTCTTTGAGAGCAGCAGCTGTCTTTATCTTTCTGAGCATCCCTAGCACTTAGAAGAGCACCTGGCATTTAGGTGCTTAATAAATGCTTGTTGACTGACTACAAGAGAAGTCAGCTGAGAACCTAATACACAGTGGGCACTTACTAACGGCTTGTTGACTGAATACAGAGGAAGTTAGCAGAGTATCTAGTTATTTAATAAGTGCCTGTTGACTATCTGACTAAGAATGGGAAACTCTCAAGAAGGAAATTCTGAAGATACAAACTGAAATCACCCTCTGAGGATAAAAAAGAGGAGGTGCCCGGTGTGCTCAATCCAATCTCGTAAGCACACATTAAGTTCCTACTGTATGTGGCACTGTGAACACAGAGATGAAACAATTTCTGCCCTGAGAGACTTTACACTAAAATTTAAAGACAGGAGCAGCTAGGTGGTGCTACAGTGCACAGAGTGCCAGACCAGCAGTCAGGAAGACATTCAAATCTGGCCTCAGACACTAGCTGTGTGATCCTGGGCAAGTCACTTAACCCCAATTGCCTCCCTACCCCTGCCCCCCAAAAAATAAATTTAAAAAGACACATACATAGAGAAGATGGAAACAAGAGAAGATCAGATAATAACTGCAAACTGCTTAGTGCAGTGCCCAGCACATCATACAACACCATGCAACGGTCAGCTAATATTCCTATGAATACTAGGGCATGGAAGTCTGCTTCCCAGAAGCACAGTGTCCTTTGGGCCCAGGCTAAGAGAAGACGGGCACAGAAGAGAGCTGCTCCAGGCAGAGGATGAGAACAGACTGTTTTCCTGACCCGGATTACTCCCCCCACGGCACCTCATTCACAGGCACCAGTGCTTCGAACATAAGAGAATCCTACAAGAGCCGTGCAGCACAGTTTATTTAGCCTACGCTAATCAAGCTTCCTCTGGACGGGATGATAATGACGGCCAGAGAGAGGACAGGACCGCTCTGAATTTTACACTGGGAAAGGACGGCACCAAAGTGGCTGAGAGAACACGGATAGTGAGATGAAGTAAGAGCCTCGGCTGTCTGTCTGTGCTGTGCTCGTGACCAGACCCTGCAGAATCACATCCTTAGGTATTCAGGGAACTGGAGTTATCTGCCTGCCTGAGCTGCCATCAGGGACCCCCAAAGGACCACAGGATGGGAGCAAGGCAAATATGCTGGATTTCATTTCTGGGCCTCCTGTGGTAGGCCTTGGCCACTGGGACCACCCTCCATGGAGCCTGCACTTATGGGTTATTCAGAGTTCTTGGAAGGCAGGGCCCGTGTTTTTGCCTTTCTTTGTATCATGGTCACTCAGCACGGTGCCTGGGACCTAGGCAGCCCTTGACAACTGCCAGCCTCTGATGGAAGACTGCCCAGCACCTCCCCAAGAAGCCCTTTGGGACAGCTCTGCTGCTGAGGAGTTTTTCCTGGCATCTGGCCTCAAGCAGTCAATCTGCAACTGTCAGCCGTGGCTTCTGGGGTCAAACGGCACACATGCACTCCCTCTGCCGGTGACAAGCCCTCAGATATCTGAAGAGAGCTGCCCTATCTCCCTCCTTATCCCGCCTGCCCTGTTCCAGGCTGAATACCCCAGTTATTTCAGCTGATCCTAGGACAATGTGGAACTTGGAGCAATGGGCAGAAATTGCAGGGGCAACTTGCTGCTCCCTGTCAGAAAAACTTTCTAACGACGGGAACTGTCCCAGAATGGAACGAGCTGCCCCCAAAGGAGGAGAGGCCCCCTCACTCCAGGACTTCAAGCGGATGTCTGCTGACCAAAAGTGCCTGGCTATGTTTGGTGGGGGGCTCAGCTGAACTAGATAGTCCTGGGGGTCCTTTGAATTCTGTGAGCCTGGCACATCTCCGATGCACTTAATAACAGGACCAGAGGATTTAGAGGTGGAAGGAAACTGGGAATATAAACAATCAGTACAGGAAGGGCTGTTAGATAACCCAGAATGTCAGAGCTGGGAGGGCCCTTAGAATACAGGATGCCAGAGCTGGGAGGGCCCTGAGAACACAGGATGTCAGAGCTGGGAGGTTCCTTAGTACACAATGTCAGAGCTGGGAGGGCACTTAGAACATAGGATTTCAGAGATGGGAGGGTCCTTAGTACACAGGATGTCAGGGCTGGGAGGGTACTTAGAACAGAGAATGTCAGAGCTGGGAGGGCCCTTAGAACACTGGATGACAGAGCTGGGAGGGTCCTTAGTACACAGAATGTCAGGGCTGGGAGGTTACTTAGAACACAGAATGTCAGAGCTGGGAGGGCACTTAGAACATGGGATGTCAGAGACACAAAGCACAGATGGTCAATCTAGAATGTTCCCTCATTTCCAGATAGAGCAAAGGCCCCCAGGGACAGTGACTTATGTCTAGCTAGGCTCTGCACCCCAAAAGTATCCTATTCCCAGGGCAGGGCTCTTTATACCTCCGCCTCGCTGCCCACCCCCCTCACTCTACCCCCCTCCCCAGGACCCCAGATCTCTTCAGTTTCAGACCTTCCAGTTTCAAGTTCTTGGAACTCACTTTGCACCCCTCCCCCCAGCAGCCCCACCCCCCACCTCCGCTCCCAGGAAGGGAGTCATCCTGCTCCTTTCCAGACTGGTTGTTACCGGGGAGGGGAAAAAGCCCTGGCAGGAAGCCCACAGAAGCAGTGGGGGGAGGGAGCTCTTGGCAGAGAGATACTCCGAGTGAGGGGCCCCATGGAACCGGAGAAATCCAAACCCCACCCACCCAATGGCCTGGAAACCCAAGAGGCAGTGAGGGGGAAGGGGATGGTGGGAACAGGGTGAAAGCTTTTATAGGAGAGGGATCCCAGCTGCTAAGGGCAGAAGGTCTCTGGGGACTGGGGGGTGGGGGCCATCACCCCCCATGAGGGCTTCCTTTATCCCCAAGCCTCTCCAGGAATGTGCTGCATCAGCAGAACCCCAGCCCTCCTCCCCGCCTCCATCCCATTCCCCCCAGATCCTGCTCCAATCTGAATTATGTTTCCTGCCAATTCCAACTCCAGGGAGCTCAGGAAAAAGGCAGAGAGAAAGAGGGGAAGGGGAGAGAGAAAGGGTGGGGGGAAGAGAGAGCAAGACACACTCACAGACACACAGACACCACACAGTCAAAAGGCCTGAGTGTCACTACACTTTGCTACTTAAAGCCTGGTTACACTACGCCCAAACCTTCCTCTTCTCGTACTCAGTTTCCTCCACTGTAAAAGGAAGGGCTGAATTAGGTGATTGTTAAGATTAAGCTGGGACGGGCCTTAAGGATGCCTAGCCCAACCTCCTCCTCTCACAAATGAGAAAACCAAGGCCTAGAGGTGAAGTGACTTGTTCAAGGTCATAAATACAGCGACAATACTAGGATTTGAGCTTGGATCCCTAAAGTTTCTCCCAGCTCTAACATCCTGGGTTCTCAGGGCCCTCCCAGCTCTGCCATCCTGGGTTCTAAGGGCCCTCCTGGCTTTGACATCCTGGGTTCCAAAGGCCCTCCCTGCTTTGACATCCTGGGTTCTAGGGGCCCTCCCAGCTCTGACATCCTGTGTTCTAAAGGCCCTCCCAGCTCTGACATCCTGGGTTCCAAAGACCCTCCCAACTCAGACCTCCTGGGTTCTAAGGGCCCTCCCAGCTCTGACATCCTGGGTTCTAAGGGCCTTTCTATCAAGGCAGGAAAGCTACCCTCAGCAGTCTCCTTCTACAGTGGCTTGGGCTATCCTAATTATCAGCATTCATTTCTATTATCACACTTTATGATTCCGAAGCCTTTCCTCTGCAGAGCCTGGCCATGGGCAGGGGCTGTAAGCAGGCCAGGTAATGCGCAGTTTCGCTTGGGCCCAGAAGTGTGGCCTTGCCTGTTCTCCTGTCTCTCTTTTGTTCCTGTACCTCCTCCCCACTCTCCCAGGGCCAGGTGCAGAGAACCTGGGCAAAGTCCTGGGGCTGTGGAACTGTGAAGTCCATCCCCACCCAGCTCTATTCTGCTGTCCTCTGGCGGCCCAAAGCCACGGCCCATCCTGCCTTTCAGCAGCGGGAGCAGTCTCCTGGCCCAGCTCCCCCTGCTGCCAGAATCCAGCAGGAGGGTGTGACTGCAGGGGCCTGAGCCCAGACTCAGAGCTGTGCTCTCTGCACCCGAGCAGCCATCATTACACCAACATCATTTTGTGGTTTGGAAAGCATCTTACCATAACCCTACGGAGCCGGGAGCAGTTACTTTTGTCCCCATTTTACAGATGAAGACTGAGGCCCAGAGAGGCCGCCCTGGTTCATCCAGCCAGGAGATTCAAGCCTGGTTCTGTCTGCACTCTGACCAGCACACCACAAAGGCTCCCTCCCAAGACAAGAAACCCCTTCCCAGCTGCCCTAGGGGGAAGACAAGGCAGGGGTTACTCTTTCCCTCTTGAGGAAGAGGAAACTGAGGGTCAGAGAGAGACACTTCCATAGTGATCCTGTGTAATAATATGACTCCCAGTCTGGGATCTAGAAGGAGGCTGGGCGGGGGCAGAATGACTAGGCTTCAGGAGGAAGGTCAGTGATTCCAGAGGCCCCTCCCTGCCATGTCCTCCCTTCCCCCCTCCTGTCTTGGCCACCGTTAAGGGGAAGGGAGAAGCTTCACTGAGTTTGGGGCCCAGGTGAAGGCACATCTGTCCTGTCCTGACAAGCCAGATGGGGTAGACTTGCTGGCAGGGGATGGGAAAGCCTGGGGCATGTCCCCACAGAGCTGGGCAGGACTAGGCAGCACCTGCTCCCATGGCAGGAAGAGCCAGCATAGGCTGGCCTACCCCATTTGCAAGGCCCAGCCCACCCTCTGCCTCCTCCTCCAGGAAGCCCTGGTCCATTGCTCCAGGACACAGAGCTGTCCCTTCCCTTCTGGCAGCCAGCCACAGAGTAGACTCCAGATTGAGAATCCAAGGCCTTGGGTTCCACCTGTGTAACCTTGGAGAATTCTCTTCCTCTCTCTGGGCCTCAGTTTCCTCATGTGGAAATCAAAGGTGGTGAGACTGGGTAATCTCTCCTCCTAACATAATGTCCTGTATTCTTCCAGCTCACCAGGGGCCTGGACAGCGCCTGGTTTTCTCCCATCAGGCTCCCAGGATCTGGCATGGAACTCAGTAAACAGCTGAGTGAGTAAGGACATGACCCCCACACTCTTGCTCTCTCCTCCTGCAGGGTCTTCTGTGCTAGCCTGTTCCATCCCCACCTACTGCGGCCCTGCCCTGATATGGGGAAAACTGTCACCCGTCAGAGAAGGAAGGGTCCCCAGAAGTCATCCCATCCAAAAAAGGGTCATTCTTCTACACAGACCCTCAGCAGCCAGCCCCTCCCCAGCCTCTGCCCCTTTTGGGCAGCCCACTCCAGCCTCGCCTGACTTCCCTGTCACATCCCACAGTGAAGCAGCCCCAGGAAAGGTTTCAGGGGGACGTACCTGGCTCTGGGGCATCCCGGGGACGGCCAGGCCCTGCCCCTGGCGTGGCAGGCAGTGGCCTGTGGCCTCGGGGGCGGTGGGAGGGCAGGGCAATCTTCACGGGCCCCAGGTACTCTACATAGGTGCCCGGGAAGTCCCCCTTCTGCTTGGTCCGCTCGTTGACGCCGAGGATCCACCCAATGTGGTGGGGGCTCTGCTCATCCCCGTCCTGGAAGCCGAGCGCCTCCAGCGTGCCCTTGCTGACCACCAGGATGTCGCCAGGCAGCAGGTCCAGGTCCTCCTCACGCTCCTTGTGGTACTGGTAAAGGGCCCGGTACTGGAAGCCCTCGGTGCTGGCCATGATGCCCAGGCGAGCTGGGGCAGCAGCCCTCTGGGACCGAGGGAGAGGCGAGCTCAACTCTGGGCCAGTGGCCACATGGCCGGGGTGGAGGAAGGAGAGGCGGCAGGGTCAGCAGAGCAGGGCAGGGGCCGGGGGCCTAGCCACTTTTCCGCAGCTTGAAGCCCCGATTCAGCCAGATGATGGAGCAGAGGGCTAGTATCACCACCATACTCTGGTCCTTGGGGGAGACGGGTTGCCTAGGCCCCAGGGAGAAGTGTCTGTGTCCAGGCGGGGCCACGGCTCTGATGGGGAGCTGGGCGTCAGGACCTGGAGGGAGAAGACAGGAGGGAAAGAGACAGAGAGAGCTGTTAGTACCAATACAGGGAGACCAGATGTGACCCCCGAACACACGCCCCCAATCAGCCTGACACCAAAGAGGACTCCAGAGAAGGAAGGTGGCTGGTCGGCCCCACACCAGCTCCTTCCATAAATGTTCCAGATGGCAGGACTACAGATTTACAAACAGAAGGGTCCTTATTCATCATCTAATCTAACCTCCTCATTTTACAGATGAGGAAACTGAGGCCCAGACAAGATAATGAGCTCATTCATAGTCTCATTTGTGATAGATACCATTGCTACCTCCATTTTACAGATAAGGAAACTGAGGTAGATGGAGGTTAAGTGACTCATACAGGGTCACACAGCTAGTGAGGTAGTCTGAGGCTGGATTTGAACTCGGGTCTTCCTGACTCCATTTGTACTTGTCTCCGCAGGGCCTAGCATATAGCTGGTACTGATACTGATTAATTCCAGTCCCAGCTTTGCAACTCCCTATTCGCATGACCTTGCACTAGTTACTTCTAGTTTTGTCTCAGTTTTCTCGTCTGTAAAATGGGGAGAATACTCTGCCCTACAGATTTCACCTGCTTGTTGCGCATTATATACATTAACACATATGATGCACCATCTAAACATGCACTGTTCTCTACAGCAAGGAAGGTTCTTAACCTCTTTGGCAGCCTGGTGAATGAAACCTAGGCAGACTTCTCAGATAAAGAGTTTTTAAATCATAAAACAAAATAGGTGGGATTACACAGGAGACCAGTTATAATGAAATACGGTTATCAATCCTAAAAACACAAATTCCCAGACTCCAGACCAAGAAGCCTTGATCTAAGCGTGGGGCCCACATGCCAAGACTTTGGGGTAAAGGTGCTGGCCCCTAAGGGAGGAGACCACAAATATAGAACTGGGGGGGGGAAGGTAGGGCTCTTCCTTCCCCTACAGGGTTACCTTGTAACCCACCTTGGGGGACGGGTTCTCTGGCCCTCTGTTGGTGGGCCAGGGCTAGGGGATGACTAGCCAGGCATCCAGCCTGGCTGCAGTGGAGTAAGGGGGAACCTTTAAGGGTGGAGCAGCAGCCCTGGGGTGCAGGAAATAGGCCCACCTGGCTTGGCTCCTGAGGCTAAAACCAGAAGCCAAGGAGGGGAATTGCAGTGGGACAGATTTTGTCTCAATATAAAGAAAAGTCCCTAGTAGTGTGAACTGCCCCAACGTGGCATGGGCTGCCCATCACCAGAAGACGTCTTTTCTTCTACCAGAGGTTTTCAGGTCTGGAGCACTGCTTCAGGTCATGGTTGGCCTAAAGGCCCCTCAAGGGTCTTCTGGTCCTAACACTTGACCATCCCAGGGTCCCTCCACAAGCCGGGAAGTTGAATTCAGGATGGAGGAGACAGTGGGCTCTCCAAACACCCCAAAAAGAACACCAGGTTTGGAATCAGAAGGGCTGGGCTTGAATCTAGTACATTTAGGCACATCACTGGGGCTCTCTGGGCCTCAGTTTCCCCTTCTGTAAAATGCTCTCCGAGGCCCCTTCTGGCTCTGAATGCTACACTCTTAAGGAGTAGCTTTGGCCCCTATCCCAAACTGAATGATCTGCCAAGAACATACTGACTTCCCACAGATGTGGAGGGTGAACGGCCGTAACATGGTTCACCCCTCCCTCTGACCCAGGGATAGGGCCCCAGGACAGGACGCTGAGCCCTCTTCTCCCTACCTGCAACTGCCGCCCATGGGGAGATGGGGCCCAGGGCTCTTGAGGAAAAGATCACAGATGGGGGGAAGGATCAGGGGAGCAGGAATCCTGGGGGGGTCAGAGCTGCGAGGGAGGTTGTGGCAATCCCGGGCCGGCAGGAGGAAGGACAAAGCCTCCAGCTCTGCAGGGTAGCCAGGGGTGACACCTGGCTTCTGCCCTTGCAAGGGTACAAGGGGGCCCTGGAGTGGGCCATTTCTCCAGTCCCTCCCAGGTTAGGATCTGAATGCAGAAGCCTCTGGAAAGCATCCAGGCTGGGGTTCACTGGTGACCCCAAGCACATCCCTTGCCTTCCTTATCTTCCATCTGTGATATTCCGGTTCTCAGGATCCTGGTCCAGCTCCACAACCCCCACCCCCATGCCCGAACCCTTCCAAAGCGTCAGCCACGAGGCCGGCAGACTGGGGCTCTCCCACCCTCGCCATTCCCAAACCACGTTTATTCGATTCATGGACATACTCTCATGCTCACACACTTCAACATACTTGCATGTTCCTAAAAACCCACCCACACGTGTTTCTCCCATCCTCATGCAAGCATGTACTGCCTCCCTCTTCCACATACAGGCATGCTGCACTCTCCACCCCCCCCCCATTCACAGGGGTTCTCCCACGTACACATGCATGCACATGGACTCACGTACGCAGGACTCTTCTGAAGCATGCATGCACACTCAGCAGAGAAAAGCCAGCCTCATCACGCCTGCCATAGAGGGGAGCTCTGAAGCCAAAGGGAGGGGAAGAGGCAGGCCCGGCTCTGTCTCTGAGTCCAAACCCATCCCGGGAGGCCCAGTGCCAGCAGGGCCCTCTTGGAAGGGCTCTCAGCCAAACCAAGGGTGGGGGAAGGGGGGATGGAGTGGATGGAGGGCTGGGCATGTCAGCTTTCCCATCTTCCCCAGGCTGGGCTTCCTGCTCCAAAGAGCATCTGTCCGCCTGGTTCCCCTCCCCCAAAAGGCCAAGGCTCCACATGTCCCCAGGGTCTGTGGGCGGGAGGGAGAGAAGGAACCAGCAGGCCAGGATCTCTCTCTGGAGGGATGCCCTCCTTCCTTCTTCTCTAAACTTGGTCCTTTCTGCGCCGGACTTGGCTGGCCATGCTCAGGAAGAGGGACTTGGACAGCTCAAGCATTCCCCTGAATGGGTCCACAGGGGCAGAGGCCCGAGCAGGAGACACAAAGCATGGGGCCGAAGAGTTGGAAGGGACCTTAGAATGGCAGAACGTGGACCACTGGAGATGAAGGGAACCCTAGGACCCAGAACACAGCCTGTCCGAGCAGGGACGGCCTTGAGAGAAGCATGGGCTAGTCTAGACACCTTATTTTCAAATGGAGAAACCGAGGCCAAGAGAGAGAAAGGGGCTTGCCCAGGGTCACTCGGCCAAGCGGGTATGCAGGATTCCAATCTGTGTCTTGTGACCACAGCGCACTGAGTCCCTCTTATGTCAGGCTGGGAGGCACAGGAGGAAGGAGAGAGACTATGGATACATCAGCCACCTCCTGGGATGCCCCTCGAGGGCCTCACAGCAGTGAGAAGCCCTGCATATCAGCCTGGCATCCCACCCTTACACAGCACAGGCACACAATACTCTAGCCTGTCACCCCTGCTTTCATCCTGAACCCCATTTCCCTACTCTGCAACAGGCCCTGAGCTGGGTTCTGGACCCCTTCCCTGTCCTGTCGTCTCCCAGACACATAAGAGAGAGTGGGGGCCCCAGACCTCCCTCTGCACGTTACAGGTGGGACCAAGCCACCCCTTCCTCCTCCCCACCCCCAATAGTCAGCCCCCATTACCAGCAGGTCTGCCTCCACCGATTATAGACTGGGTCCCCCTGCTATAACCCATGTCCCCTATCACAGCCTAACTGCCCCTAGCAGAGCCCAGCAGCCCCCAAGTATAACCTGGAACAGTAGGGGCCCCTTCTTGGTAAAGCCAGCCCCAGCCCCATTCCATTGAATCCAATCTAGCCCAGCCTCTTCCAATATAGCTCAACCCCCATTCAGTATAGCTGGGGTTCCCCAATATAGCCACGGCCTCTTCCATGGACAGCCCACCAAATATAGTTCAGGATATAACCCTTCCTCTTCCACTCTGGCCACCCCCAATGGCCCAGGATGGACCAGCCCCTCTAATTACAGCTCAGTCCCTATTCAGTATCAGCTGGGGTTCCCCAATATAGCCACGGCCTCTTCCATGGACAGCCCCCCAAATGTA
>NW_027185593.1:9433-53236 GCF_028583685.1 Petaurus breviceps papuanus | reverse complement strand
CTCCTAGTATAGCTCAGTCCCTATCCAGTATTAGCTCCCCAATATAGTCATGGCCTCTTCCAAGGACAGCCCCCCAAATATAATAATACAGATATAGATACAGATTTCTCCACCTCTCCCACTTCGGCCACCCCCAATGGCCCAGGATAGACCAGCCCCTCCTAGTATAGCTCAGTCCCTATCCAACATAGCTGGGGTTCCCCAATATAACCAAGGCCTCTTCCAAAGACAGCCCCCCAAATATAATTCAGTATATAACCCGTCCTCTCCCACTTTGGTGGCACCCCCAATGGCCCAGGGATAGACCAGCCCATCTAATTACAGCTCAGTCCCTATCCAGTATCAGCTGGGGTTCCCCAATATAGTCACGGCCTCTTCCAAGGACAGCCCCCCAAACATAATAATACAGATATAGATTTCTCCGCCTCTCCCACTGTGGCCACCCCCTCATGAGCCATTACAGCCCAGAACCTCTCAATGTAGCTCAGTTCCCATCCTGGGTAAGTGGGATCCCCCTCCCCCCAAAAGCCAGAGCCTCTCCCAAGGACAGGCCCCCCCGTTCAGTGAAACTCAGACTCTCCCGCTTCCAGGACCCAGTACAGACCGGCCACTCCCAGCATGGCCCCGACCTCCACTCACAACCAGCCCCCAACCTCCAAATCCTGGCATGGCCCAGCCCCTCCAGAGTCCGGCCCCACCGCAGTCTGGCCGCCCGGGACCAACCTCGCTTCCTGGCTGCCGTCACCCCGAGCCCGCAGCGTGGCCTCCACCTTCTGTAGCAGCGGCGGCAGCAGCAGCAGCAGCAGCAGCAGAGAAGGCGGAGGAAGAAGAGAAGGCAGAGACACAAGCAGCAGCAGCCGGAGCCAAAGCCAGGGCTGCAGCCATGATACCAAGCGAGCCGCTGAGCCCGCCCCCGACAGGCGGAGACAAGCTCTGCGTAGGGAGCTCACGAAAACAGCCGAGCCGGGAAAGCGGGAGGGCGGGGGAAGAGAAGAGCGGCGCCTGCGCCCTCACGGAAACTGCCGAGCTTGCAGAACCCGGAAGAAAGCGGGGCGAGGGAGGGGAAGGAGGCGGAGAGAGGAGAGCAGCGCCTGCGCTCTCACGCAAACAGCCAAGTCCGACGTTAGGAGCCCAAGCTAGGAAGAGCGAGGGGGCGGGGCGAAGAAAGGAAGGGGTGGTGCCTGTGCTCTCCAGGAAACAGTCGAGCTAGCACCGACCAGTGGCACGCGGGAGAAACTGCGCCTGCGCCAGGATCCTCGTGGCTACTCCCCTCCTCCCTTTCTCGTTCTGCCCAGGCTGGAGGGTAGCCACAGAGCCCTGGGGGCGGAGCCTGTGCTCCTGGCCCCGCCTCCCCTCTCAGTTATTGGAGGAGACCTCCACCTCCATGTCCTGCAGCCTGGACGCTTCAGGGGGCATCTTGCTGCAGGACGGGGGTCTCTGCCACCCTCTCCAAGCATAATAATAAATAGCGCCTTATTTAAGGTTTGCAAAGCACCGAAGATCCTTTGATTCTCACAAGCAACCCCGGGGAGTAGGTGCTATTATACAGTTGGGGAAACTGAGGTAGAGAGGAATGACTTGTCCAGGGTTAATCACCTGGTAGGTCAGATAGCATTTATTAAGCGCCTGCTATATGCCAGGCGCAGCGCACAACGGAAGGCAAAACATAATTTTTGTTCAGTTCTGTCCAGTTCCTGGAGTTTTCTTGGGAAAGTTACTGGAATGGTTTATTTCCTTCTCCAGCTCATTTTGCAGATGAGGAAACTGAGGCAAACGGGGTGAAGTGACTTGCCCAGGGTCACATAGCTAATAAGTGTCTGAAGCCGGATTTGAACTCAGGAAGGTGAGTCTTCCTTCCAGGCCCGGCACTCTCCACTTTGACACCAAACTGTCCCAAAATATTATAATGGCCAGCACCTTATGGTTTGCAAAACGCTTTAGAAAGACCTCCTTTCAGCCTCACAACAACCCTGAGAGGTAGGTGCTTATGGTTATCTCCATTTCACAGATCAAGAAACTGAGGCAAATAGTGACTTGACAGCCAGTAAGTGTCTACGGCTGTATCTGAACTTGGACCTTCCCAACTCCAGGTTTGGTGCTCTATCCACTGCAATACCTAGCTGTTAGTACAGGCCCTGCTGTCAAAGAGCTTACAGTCTAACAGAGGAGACAACATTCAACAACTATGTACAAACATAGCTAGTAAGTGTTTGAAGGAGGTTTCAAAGTCCAGTCCTCTGTCCTCAATAATACCAGCATGAACACCCAGTATCACATAGCTAATAAATGTCTGAGGCTGGATTTGAACTCAGGTACCATCTAGCTGTCCTGTTTCCCCCCACTCATTTCCTCAATATGACATCTCTACCCTTCATTTGCCCCCATCTCCTTCTTCCCTAAATCCCTTCTGTGCAATCTGTTTACTTTTAGAGGAGATCTCCTCTCCCTTCGGCCTGGGCTCTCCTCCACTCATTTTCTCCCTACCAGGTCTCAGGATAAGTAAGGTCTCCTTTTAGACTCCTCACTATGGGGTCTATGAGAGATTAATGCTCTCCTTTTTCGGAATCTCCTTCATTCTGTGTCCCCTAGCCTCCTTCTCCTCAGTGCACACTGACTTCCCCTAAGTCTCAGTCCTGCACCATGGGGACTTTCTTCTGTCAACTATTCCCTTCCCCGTATGGACATTCTTTGAGTTCCCCATCAATGGAAAGTCTCCCCTTTCAGCACCCACCCCTTACATCTTCTGTGTACTCATTTCCTAAGTAGGGGATCTCCCCATGGTCTTCTCCACTCTTGAAGGCAATGTATTCCCCACCCACAGGATGGGGATCTTTTCCTCATAGTTTATTATCATTCCCCCACCTCTGTGGGGGTATTCTCCCTTCAGACTTGATTTCTCTTCTACCTTTCTTTACCTATGTGGGAACAGGTAGCTATGCCCAAGGGGCATCTGGCTCAGCAGGGTGGGGTCCCATGGGCCCATTGGGCAGGGCAGGCCAGAACTTGCCTCTCATTAGCATGGGTTAATGGGCTGGCAGGGTTGCCAGCACTCTGTCTTTTAGTGGGTCGGTTTTTTTAAACAGCCAGTTATGTAACTCTTGAACTGGCTAATTGAATAGAGGGATGCTTGGGTCATTCCCGTCCTTTTCCTGGGGCAATCGCTCTCTACCTGAAGCCTAGGCTCTTTTAGAGGTGCCTGGCTTTCTGCTCTTTAGTCCTCCCTTTCCCAGATCACAAAGGAAAAGGCTGCCCGTATGGGCACCCAAAAGAGTACCCATAGCTGGCACTCCTGATGCATGCCAACAAGGGTTTCTAAGGGAATCTATGCAAATAGGAATCACCCCCTCTGGGGGAAAAACAAAACAAAACAAAACCAAAAACCCAGGCTGCCACAGTGAGCAGAGCCCCAAAAGGGGGTCAGACAGGAAGTTTCCTAAAGGCAGAGACTCTCTTTTGCCTTTCTTTACATGCCCCTGCTTAGTTCCTATTAGCCACTTAACATTGATTCATGGATTGCCAGAACACCTGAGCTACCCTTTCCTGCTGCTCTGAATCAGGGATCACCTGATCTCCCCCATCCCTGCCAGCATCATATCTGCCAGGAAGCTGAGGGCCTGGCCTAGGTGCAGATAGACCTTGAACCTACCCTTTTATCAATGGCCCTCCCTCATCCAGTGATACTCCATCAGGGTGGTGTTTAAGGAGACCTCTGCTGTGGGGGCTTGCCAAGTGCCTTCTGGGCTTCTCAGCTTCCTTTAGGGTTCACCTTCACCCAGCTCTCCCCTGTGGCTCCAAGACATCTCGGTAAAACCATCTCAGCAGATGGGCTAAACCAGGCTGAAGATCACCCAGAGGCTCCAACATATTGGTGAATTAGGGGATATCTACCCCAAGTACATGAAGACTTCCCCTGCAGGAAGGGGCAGGTGAGAACTATTTGGTCCAATAGCCATGAAGTTGGCTGAAGATGGTGAGAGCTTGGTCAGACATGGAAGACTGGTTATCCTGGGCCATCACAAGCATCTTGACTTTTGTCCTTTAATAATTCTGGGAGAGAGAAGGACGCTGCCCCTTTGTGCAACTCTGCCCCTCTTAAATCCAATTCACACAGGAGTCAAGACATCACCCTTGATGTCACTGGTCCTCTTCGAGAAACAAAGGACAAACAAGGCTTCCCCACTGGTTGGCATACTCCCACTGCCTCTTACTCTCAGAGAGACAGGACCTTGACAGCCCCCCTCCCCAGTACTGAACAACCCCTCATTCCCATTCCCCTTCTCCCTTCCCCTCCAGGTCTGTCCAGTCCTGCCCAAGGGAGAACTCGAACCCCCCCCCCCCCCGCCCAGTTCTCTAATTAGCAAGCTTCCTTTCATTTAAAACCTCTTCTTTTCTCTCCCCATCTTCTGGCTCTGATGAGATCTGGCTCCTCCCAAATGATTGCGAATCCTTTCCAGTAGGTCCTGGCTGCCTCTTCTCTCATAGCCACGTTCATCGCCCAGTGAAAGACTCAGAATTTTCCTTGTTCCCTCTTTCTGCTATAAAGGCTCGATCCATCTCCACTCCCATCACCCAGCAACCTTGCCTCCTTTGAGGTTCATGACACCCAAATTGCTTCCCCAATCCACGTGCCGGTGGTTATCGTCTGCAGACTCCCAGGACATATGTTCTCCCTTTCTCAATGAGTTCTGTGCCTGGCTCACACTCTTCCTCTCCACCCAGCCTCCTGCCTTCCTATCTGGTGACTTCAACATGTCTGTCTGTTGATGCCTCAGTCTATTCCATTCCAATGCCTTACTCCTTCATTCTCTCTTTTGTACACATAACCTTGATACCTTCTTCATACTTGATCTTCCCATCACCAACATGGTCAAGAATGCCCCTTCTCACCCAACACCCCCCCAAAAAAAGAAACCTCTCATTCTCTGCCATCTGGCTTCTGCCCCAGGATTCAGATGAAATCACTCTCTCTCAAAAGCTGTTCACCTACTCACCCACTCTAATTAATGGCCTTTCCTCAATTCTCGCTCTGCTTCAGTATTTCACAGCCTACTTGCTGCTGTGGGCCTCAAGTTTCTCCCCACCCCAATCTCTCCTTCACTCAGCTCTTAGCGATCTTCCCAATATGCAAGCCTCACCATATCACCTTCCTGTTCAATAAACTCCATGGCTCCCCTATCACCTCCAGGATCGAATGCAAAACCCCCTGTTTGGTTTTTTAAATTCTTAAAAATTAGAACTCTTGGGGACGGATAGGGGCACAGTGAATAGAGCACCAGCCCTGGAATCAGGAGGAGCTGAGTTCAAATCCGGCCTCAGACACTTAACACTTACTAGCCGTGTGACCTTGGGCAAGTCACAACCCCAATTGCTCTGCCTTTCCCCCTCCAAAAATACAAAACAAAACAAAATCAGAACCCTTTCTACCTTATAGCACTCCTCCCTCCTATTCTGGAATCCTGTGACACCGGCCTTGCTTATCCTTGAGCACAATATGCCATCTCCAGACTCTGCATTTCATTGTTGGTCTCTAACCCCCATGCTTCCAATGCTCTCCCTCTTCATCTCTGTTTCCCAGCTTTCTTCAAGTCTCAGCTAAAATCCTCCTTTCTACAAGAAACCTTTCATAGTCCCCCTTAATCCTGGTGCCTTCCCTCTGGTTACCCTCAATCCATTCTGTCTTAGCTTGTTTGTAGAGAGTTTGCATGCTGTCTTCCCCATTTGACTGTGAGCTCCCTTGAGGGCAAGGACCATCTTTTCCTTTTTTCTTTATTTGCCCAGTGCACAGTACAGTGGGTTGGGCACAGAGTGACTACTTAATAAGAGTAATGCCATAATGCCACATAGCCATCCCACCAGTTCAGGAAACTCATCTCCTGGCCACCAGACTGCTGAATCTGAACAGGTCTAGCTGTCTCTTCTGTCCCCACCCCACTCTATGGCTGTCCGTTATTTTCCTAGAGAACAGGTTTGGTCTGACCATCCCGCCCCTCTACATGTTCAACTGCAGAAGCTTTCTTTTACATGGGCACCTTACAGGCTCAAGCTATCTATTCTCAACCAGGACATCACTGCAGCAAGGCATCCTTTCATTGATCCCTAATGGATTTCCTTTCTTATTCCTCACCTTTTCATCCCCTTTTCACTCTCCTCCCTTAACTCCCCCAAAGCCCAGTCTTTGGGATGAAGACTTTATTTCTTTACTTAACTGAGAAAATTGAGACCAGCAGATATGAGATCCCTTTTCTCCCATTCTCAAAATCTCACAACCCCTTGATATTATCTCATATTTTTTTTGGAGGCAATCAGGGTTAAGTGACTTATCTAGGGTCATACAAGTAGTAAGTGTCTAAGGCTAGATTTGAACTCAGGTCCTCCTGACTGCGAGGGCACTTTGTCACCTAGCTGCCCCTTTGATATCATCTCCGATTCTTTTTTCCTTTCTCCCAATCTCTGACAGAGATGTGGTAGTTCGCCTTGCCAATGCCAACCCCTTTACATGTGCATTGATCGGCTCACCTACCCTCTTCCCCAGTAGATTGCGTCCTCAAGCATCCACCCCTTCCTTCCCGTCCACCTTCATTCTCCAGCCTCTATCTTCTGGTTCCTTCAAAGATGCCCAAAGACGGCTCCATCCTTTACAAAATAAAAGCCTTCACTATTCCTCACCCTCAGGCTTCCATCCTTCACCTCTCTTCCCTTTATCAGACAAAATCCTAGAATAAGCTATCTGCACTTAACACTTCCACTGCTTCTCCTCTCATTTGGTCCTCAGCCCTTTGCAGTGTTGGCTCCTGACTTCATTCCTCAACCCAAACTGCTGTCCAGAGTTACCAGCGATCCCTAAGTGGCCAGACATGATTCTCATCCCTCTCCACCTGTGTGCTGCAAGCGACGTTCATCATCTTCTCCTCTGAGAGACAGTCTCTCCTGCCTGGTTTCTATGACCTTCCTCTCCCCCACTTCTCCTCCAACCTGTCCAACCACTCCTTTTTGGTCTGCTCATCTGGCTCTCATCCACCGCACTTCCCGCGACTCTGGGTGTTCCCCCATGTTCTGGCCTAGGCTCCTCTTTTTTTTTTCTCTACATCCTCTCCCTGTAAATCTATTCGCTCCCATGTGCATCTCTATGCAGATGACTCAGTCTCCCCCCTGAGCTTTCTTCTCACATCACCAACTACTACCCACTGGGCCCAGCATTCCAAACTTGGGTGTTGTGGACACATCTTAAACTAGACGTGTCCAAAACTGAACTCATCTTTCTTCTTTTTCCAAACCTCCCTATTCTGTCGAGGATAGAATGTTTTCATTTTCAAAGTCTCAAACTCAGGTTTTGTTGTTCTGTCCTATCCCCTTTGTGACCCCATGGTGGGGTTTTCTCAGAGAAGATACTGCAGAGATTTGCCATTTATTTCTCTAGCTCATTTTACAGAGGAGGAAACTGAGGCAAATAGGGTTAAGTGACTTGCCCAGGGTCACTCAGCTAGTGTCTGAGACTGCATTTGAACTCAAGAAGCTGTCTTCCTGCCTCTAAGCCCAAGGCTCTATACACTATGGCGCCATCTAGCTGCCCCTCAGGCTCATAACCTAGGCATTATTCTGGATTCCTCATTCTCTCTCCCTACTCCCACTAATACCCAACCAACAGCCAAATTTTGTATTTTTACCTCAGATCTAACTTCTTTCCCATCAACCGGCTACCACCTTAGTCCACACCTCTTGCCTAAACAATCTTCCTTTCTTATTCCTCACTTTTTCCTCCCTTTTCACTCCCCACTCCACCCCCAACCCCAGTCTCTGGGAAGAGGACTTTGTCCTCCTTGGAGCCTCCAAGTCTCAGGTCTCTCCCCATTCTAATCCATCCTACACACAGCTTAAGCACAGATCTGATCAGGTCACTCCCCTTCTCTACCAACTTCAGTAGCTCCCTACTGTCTTTAGCATAAAATATATACTCCTTTGTTCACCTCTTAAGGACTGACCCAACCTGGCCCCAACCTACCTTTCCATCTGGTGGATATTCTTCCCTCTCTTGTGCTCTGAGATCCAGTTAAACTGGCCTCTGCTCTGTTCTTCACACATGCATGACAATCCATCTCTGATTCTTTGCACAGACCATCCCCCATGACTGGAATGCACTCCTTTCTTATTTCTACCTCCTAGAAGTCTCCTCTTCCTTTAAGACCCAGCTCAAGCACCATCTTCTGCTGGAAGCCTTTCTCGATCACCCCCTCTGCTAACGAGTGCCCTCTCTACCCAACTCTCTTCTATGTATCTGAATTTCTTCATTCTCCTTTTATGCTGTATACACACACGTAAACATGCATACATGTAAACACATATTTACATATGTAAATATATTCATATAACTGCATCACATGTGATGTGCACATTTACATGTGCAAATAAATACAAACGAATATTTACACGTTTACATGTCTCCCTCATTAGACTATAAGCTCCTTGTGGGAAGGGATTTTTATTTTTTCTACTTGCATCCCCAATGCCTAGCCTACTATTAAGCACATAGTAGGCATTGATCAAAGATAAACTCCAAGCAGCATTTAAAGCTCTTCATACCCTGGCCTTTCCTCTTTCCACTCTTGTCACACATTAGTACTTCTTACTTGTTCTTCAGACAAAGGGCTCCATCTCCCATCTCTCTACCTTTGCACCCTGAACACCCTTCCCATTTAGAACCCAGCTTCCTGACTCAGTTCACATGTGATCTTCTGTAGGCCTTTCCCAGTCCCCACAGCTGTTAGTGCTTTCTCCTCTTAAGATTACTTAATATATACACACGCTTTCCCCTCCGTTAGAATGCAAGCGTCTGAGAGCAAGGACCGTGTACATACACATGCTTTACCCTCCATTAGAATGTAAGCATCTGAGGGCAGGGACTGTGTACATACACATGCTTTCCCCTCCATTAGAATGTAAGGAAGGGTCTGAGGGCAGGGGCTGTTATTTTTAGCCTTGTCTTTATAACCCCAGTTGTGAGCCCACAGCAAACACTTAAGAGATGCTTTTTGATTATCTGATTCCAGAGTTGCCGTGTGACCTCGGGGTAGTCATTTCAACTTCTCTGAGCCTGTTTCTTCATCTACAAAATGGGAAAAATAATATTCCTCCAGCCCACTTTACAGGGTTGCTGTGAAGAAAGAATTTTGCAAAACCTTGAAGTACTATAGGAATGGAATTTGAGTTTCTCCCACCAAGGGACTCTGGCATCTCCTTCCTCTTCTGTCAGGATTTCATGTAGGGAAATTCACGGTGACTTTGTGTGAGATGTTTCCTTCTTTCTCTCCTCTGTAAATGAGAACGTTGGCCTGGGTGGGGAGTGGAAAGGCCTCAGTTTGAAGCCCAGTTCTGTCACTCATCTTGACCCCATTGCCTGGAAGGCCCTTCCCACACTCACCTCCCATAGCTGTCCCATTGAAGTCTCACCTGAAATCCCCACTTTCTGTCTTTCCCAGTCCTCCTTAACCTAAGTGCCTTCCCCCAGGTGGTTCTCTCCAGTCTATATTTTGTTTGTATAGTGCCATGAGACTGTGAGCACCTAGAAAGCTAGAGTTGTTTGCTACTGAGTGCAGTGCCTCACACACACACACAGAGTAGGTGTTTAATAAATGCTTATTGACTTGGCTCAGCACAAATGAATACAGACATCTTTTTTGTCTTAATTTTTTTTATTCAATTGAACACCCAGAAAATGCTCCCAGGCTTCTGCAAATGGAGATGGGGGCACAAGTCATGCACTGTGGCCAGCTAGTGATGGAATGGGGAGGGTGACCTCTGTCTTTTGTGCAGAGGGAAGCCCATCTTCAGGTGGGTGACAGGGAGAGGACAGGCCTCAGGGCAATGAGCGAAGTCACTAGGCCCAACAGGCCTAGAAGCTGGGGGTGGGGGTAGGGAAGGGAAAAGGTGGGGAAACTACCCAAAAGCTTTGGTCACATGAAAAAAATCACACTTGACATGGGCTGGTAACGTGATACTGACATTCTTCAGCAATACAAACTGTACAGGTCTAGAAATTGGACATGTAAAAGGCCTGGTGCCCAGGGTTCTCAGCACAACCGAGGGAGGCAGGAGGCAAGAGCGTAAGCCCAGAGATCGCACACATGCATACCAAAATGTAAACATTGATGGCATAGAGAACAAGGGCAACGGGAAGGGGCAGCTCCAACTTCATACAAAACTCACCATCACGAGAAGGGGCAGGGAGTGTCTGAAGCTCACCAGCTTACACAGAGCCCTGGCAACAGCAGGTGGCTGACGGGGATGGCTGCGAACACGTCCCCCCGCTTAAAGGACTGTGGGAAAGGGGGCTTGAGCCATTAAAGGGGGGAGAAGCGGATACAGCTAATTCTTGTCCTGAAAACCATAGGAGGAAGCAGACAGCTTATGCCGTGGCTGAGTTTCCCTTGCTGCTGAATTTTCCATTACAAGTCTTAATTATATTAAATGTTTCTTTCCCAAAAGACAAACAAGATGTTAGCCCAGGCATTTCTCTTTGCATTCCAACTTTTTTTTTGGGGGGGGGGCTAGGGGACTGGGGAAAATTTTTTAAGTCCCATAGACATGCTGAGTATTTCTTTTAGATGTATTATTCCCTCTAGAATTTAGAGCAGAATTTCCTCATCTGATCATCCCCTTTTCCTCTCTGGATTTAATTGAATAAGGAAAGGGGGATGGGGTGGATGGTTTGGTCCTCAGGAAATCTGGTTTCTTAGCCCTGGCTCCTGTTCTTGTGAACTTGGACAAATTCTTTTCCCTCTAGGCCTGTTTACCCATCTGTAAAATGAGGGGGTTGGATCAGGGTGGCATAGGGACAGGAGCATTAGATTTGGAACCAGGGAGACCTGGGTTTAAACTCCATTCCTGACACTCACTGGCTAACACTACATTTGTCCAAGGTGGCCACCAAGACTCCTCCCAGCAGCACATGGATCATTTTTTGGTCCCAGACAATAGGAGTGTGGGTCTTTCAAGCTGGACTTCTGGGCTACAGGTCAGAAGAGGCCAGAACACCATCTAAACAAATGCCTGTCTTGCTCAATACCCTGAGACGTACAAGTGTGCAGGCAAGATTTACTTCTGTATTTCTGTGAACAAGCTTCGGGAAGTCAGCTGGGGCCCTGTGGGAATTCTGTGGGCGAGCTCTTGGGGCTTTGTACAAGAGGAAGACAACATCACTGTCACACATGAGAGTTCACACAGGCCACAAGGCAAGGTTTTCTCCTGCTGGATGGGGCGGTTCCAGTTTCTACCATAATAAATGTTTTGCTGAACATCTAAGGTCTGGAAGAATCCAAGATTAGATTTGTGGCTAAGCCATTAAGCCTTAAAGGATGCAAAACCACCTGGCTTCAAAAGAGAAAAAAAAAATCATTTAAAAATGGCTATTTCCTGTTCTAAAGGAAACTCAAGAGAAACAGATCCATGGGGGTTAGGCTAGCAAACGGACCCTGGAAAGTCCCTACAAAGCCAAAGTTCCTTCATCATAAACTCCTGAGCCTCCCCAGTAGCAGGGATCACAAGGATGGGACACCACTCCTGGCTTTGTCCTAAACTTGTATTGCAGATGGCCCTGAAATCCCCAAAGTGTACACTCACATTTCTCAGTTTTGGTGATGGACATCTGGCCCCAATCTAAGCCCAATGTTGCTGGACAATGGATTTCTCTCCTTGTTCCTGCTGCTTTCAGTTTGGACTGGCCTCAGAAAAGAGGGCTGAGGCCAGTCCTGGCTTTGCCACTGGCTGCCACGGTGTGACCTCGGGCAGGCCTGCTATAAAATGAATGGCTGGTCTTATATTCAAGCTCCTTTTCAGAATCTTTGAGCTCAGGCCCTCAGTCTTAACTGGAATTCCTCCTACAGTATCACCCAGAAGCGGTCGCTTCATTTCTGCTTCAAGCCCTCTGGGGAGAGGGAACACATCAACACCTTCAACTCAAAGAATCCTCCCAGCCCTGACCTCCCTTTGCCAATTTTAACATCCTACAGTCAAAGTTCCTTCTGTTCTATGCATAGTCTAAGGTCCTTTCAGATCTGCCATTCCATGATTCAGAAAAGTTTACAGCAGATAGCATGATGTTGGAAGAGAGACCCTAAGGGGGCTCCCTTCTGGGGATAAGCATTTATTAAGCACCCACCATGTACCCTGTGCTGAGCGCTTCGAGGTAGGTGCTGTTATTATCCCCATTTTACAGATAAGGAAACTGAGGCAAACAGAGTACTAGAGTCACACAGCCAATAAATGTCTGAGTTGGGATTTGAATGCAGGTCTTTCTGACTCCAAGCCCAGCCCTTTATCCACTGGGCCACCCAGTTGCCTCCAATGGGAGGGAGACGTCACTTAAATGAGGGGTTCCTAACCTATCGTCTGTGAACACTTAAAAATGGAGTTTTTTTGATAGCTACACTTCAGTGCAATGTAGTCCTGTGTATCTTGTTTTAGGCATTTAAAAACACGATTCTCAGAAAGGGGTGTCAGGACGCACACAAGAGGTTAAGAACTGCCGAGCTTATCCAGGCCCCTTTGTATTACAGGGGTGGAAATCTGAAGCCCGTGCAAATAAAGTGACTGGCCAAAGGTCCCAAGGTGAGGTGGGCGCAGAACTGGTTCTGGAGCAGTTCTTAACCTGGGGTCCACAGTTCCCCCCTACCCCCACCCCACAGAGTCTGTGGATATCAGGGGTCTGCAAACATAGATGGAAACAAAATGATATCTTTATTTTCACTAACCTTTAACAGAAACCTGACATTCCCTTCAATTTTGGGGGGGAGGGGCGCGAGGTGAGGCAAATGGGATTAAATGACTTGCCCAGGGTCACACAGTTAAGTGTCTGAGACCTGATTTGAACTCAGGTCCTCCTGACTCCAGGGCCAGGCCTCTACCCACTGTGCTAACTAGTTGCCCCAATTCCTTCAATTATTGCAAACATAATCCTGAGAAGGGAGCTGTAGGTTCCACCAGACCACTGAAGGGTTCAAGTACAAGAAAGTGAGAAGAAACATGGCCTGGAGCCCCAGCCTCCTGACTCAGGCCTTGGTGCCTGTGGGGGGCAGACAGTCCCTGCTGACATCAGCTACATCATGAGATCAATGACTGCCTTTTACATTTGTCTCTGACCCACTTCTGAGTTTCTAAGTGGGTGCTTAATAAATGATTTAATAAACCATTGCTGAGTTGACTTGTGACCTCATGCAGAGCCCATCAGGAAAGCTCTCTCCAGGTCACTGGGATTTTTCTTTTATTAAAACACCTACATGCCAGGCACTAGGCTAGCTTCTAGAAGGAGGAATAGCAATGGAGGGGGGGGAGGGAGGGAGGAGCAGTCAGAATTTAGAGGAGACAAAATTGGGGGGGGGAAGCCAACAATAAAATGATGACCTCAGATGGATACACACAAATGGTGAAAAGATGGGAAATAAGGATAGGATAAAATAGGGATGATCATTCAAGGAAGCAAGGTCATTCCTCCACGCTATCACCGAGACTGACCCTGGGCTGTGTCAGAGGGCTCTTCTAGCCTTTGATTGGGGCGGTGAAGCCTGCAGGTGGCCTTCTGTCTGAATCCAAATGGATTCAGTCAAAAGGCCACCCTTAAGGATCTAGAAGGTCACAGGCTCCCCATCCCCACCTTTGACTATGGGCCTAGGGATGGACTATGGTTTGAGAACTCATCTGGGGAAGCACTGAGAGACTTGCCTCCAGCACCTTGGGAAACCTTCCACTAAGGACCAGAGGGGAAACCCCCACTGATGCTTTACATCTTGGGAAGCAAAATGTCAAATTGTAAAGAAGGGGGAACCCTGTTCCATCTATTCCCCTGCTGTTGAGAAAACAGACAGGAAATCACACTATTTTAAAGCATTATCTGAATACAGATAATTAAAGAGGGCAGAATGCACGTCACAGTGAATCAGGGGCCAAGGGCAAAGGAATTGAAAAAGATGTTAACAAGAGAAAAATATATTTGGGAAATTTACACATGGTCACCCCTCACCTTGCCCAGCACCACCCCCCCCCCCTGAAATTTTCTGAACATTCCTATTCCAAAAAACTAAAATTTGCCAATTCAATTTGCCTTTGGGCTATGACAGGGGAGAGAGAACTCTGGGTTTGGGGCCATGAGCTCATACAAAAACCTGAGTTTACTTCAGAAGAATGTAAGCTCCCAGAGGGCAGGGACTGGTCTTCCCTGTTTATGAACTTAGGGATGCAACAACTGTTTAATAGATGCCTGTGGTTCTATTAAGTAAAGATGGATATTTTTTGTTTTTGTTTTTGCTTTTTGGAGGGGTGAAGACAGGGCAATTGGGTTAAGTGACTTGCCCAAGGTCACAGACTAGTAAGTATTAAGTGTCTGAGGGCTGGATTTGAACTCAGGTCCTCCTGACTCCAGGGCTGGTGCTCTATTCACAGCACCCACTTGCTGCCCCAAAGATGTGTATTTTAGCCTTAACAGGGTCAACGTCTACTTCTTCCCAATGCTCCTTTGGAACCAAGAGGTTTAAAGTGGTGGGGCCAAGGAAGGGATACCCTCCATTCTCCCCCAGTAAGGGCCTCCACTTGTGGTAGGAGTGCTGCAGGTCCTAACAGGCTGAAAAGGCTCTGTATATTGGGGTCCACTTGTGGACTATGGGCCTGTTGTCACCTTAAGGTTGGCCATGAGGTGACCCACTTTTTCAGCCCCAAGAGACTGTCTACTAAGAGTGGCTGTTACTGATGTTGATGGAGGGGCTACCTGCATGGAGGATAGGAGTATGGATTTAGAGCTAGAAAGGTCTTAAAGTCAGTCCATCAAGCCCACTCCTCTCATTCCACAGATTTGGAAACTGAAGTCATGAGGCCAGTAAGGGCCTGGGTCTTCTCAACTTTCTACCTACCACTCTATGCTCCCAACTCAATTAGATCCACCAAGGAATTTCAGGCCCTTTAGGCCCTGAAAATAAGTCTCAAACAGTTTAAAAACAACAACTCAAAGAACTAATCCACAATCTTAACATCCTGGATGGTGGAAATTCCATCTGTTTTCAGCTGAGCTTCTGAGGGCCCACTCCCCACTGGAGTGTAAGTAATGCTGCCGCGAGGCAGGTTTGACCCCTTAGGAGCAAGAGGAATGAACACAGAACGAGCCTTCTCTCTGGCTGGGTCAAGACAGCAGGGAAGAGCCCTGCTTAGGAATGAGGTCTCACACAGGCCACCTACAGGAAGAGAAGTCTTTTCCTCTGCTCTCACCCTCCAGGGCAGGCCAGGCTGCATTCACTGGGAGTCTTTAAAATATCCCTCTAGTCCAAACGCGATGGGTTAGGGAAAAGGCCAACAAGGGTATGCTAGGTGAGCTAGAGGGGCAGTGACTTGATCTCCAAATAAGAACAGGTTAGGTCACAGAACTATGCTCCCATTCCCGGGCCTTCCCATGACTCATTCCATTTTTTCTCCACAAGGAGATGTTTGGAAGTTCAGACGCTTGAAACCAGTGACAAAGAGCAGAAATCCCATGCCCCAAAGGGTCCGAAGGGGGAAAATGCTAACGCAGGGAGTTTGGCCTGAAGAAAAACAAGGTGCAGGGGGACTCTCAGCTGGCTTCTGGTGGCAAGGGGGCAGTGCTGAAGGAAGGAAAGGACCCTGAGGCTAGGAGGCAAGTCAGGTTCTAGGCCCAGCTCTGCTGCCATGTGACCTCAGGCAAGTTACAGCACCTCTAATATTTTCAGCTGCCATCCTGTGTTCTAAGGGCCCTCCCAGCTCTGACACTCTGTGTTCTGAGGGCCCTCCTAGCTCTGACATTCTCTGTTCTAAGGGCCCTCCTAGCTCTGACATTCTCTGTTCTAAGGGCCCTCCCAGCTCTGACATTCTCTGTTCTAAGGGCCCTCCCGGCTCTGACATTCTCTGTTCTAAGGGTCCTCCCAGCTCTGCCATCCTGTGTTCTAACAGCCCTCCCAGCTCTGACATCCTGTGTCCAAAGGGCCCTCCCGGCTCTGACATCCTGTGTTCTAAGGGCCCTCTCAGCTCTGCCATTCTGGGTTCTAAGGGCCCTCTCAGTCCTGATATTATTCAGTGACTCTAAAACCATCCAGGGAAATCACACCCCAATCCTGACATCCCATGAGAACTTGTGTTTTGGCAGAAGGTGTCCCCAGAGGCTCAAACCCAGGGCTCTCCCAAAGTGCTGGTTTATAGTAAACATGCAGGGTTGGTTTGGGTGGTGGGGTGGAGAGGAAGCAGAGAACAGAATCCTTCCAGCCCTAACCTTTCCTTCTTTGAGGTCACTGGACATAGAAAAGGGGCCTGCAGTGAGCAGCTACTGTCCCTGACAAACATTTAGGGGAAGTTTACAGTTCTGCCATTTCTGCTGTCATGTGGATGAGGGTGAGTAGGCATCTCACCAAAGGAGAAAACTGGACTAGCTTTTTTGGGGGGTGGGAGGTGGGATTGTTCTATTGCATCTGAATCACACAGCCTGATCCAGACACCTTTGGCTAGACAGACCTTCCATCTACCCTCAAGCAGGGCCAGGGAACATATTTCTGACCTCAGCAGAAAGAACCCCCTCCCCCTCCCACCCACAGCAGGTGGGTGATAGTAGGAGGGAGACGGCTGTGCAGCACCCAGCCCTTCCCCGATTCTGTCACAGCCAGATCCAGAGCCCCACGAGTCCTGGCTGGAACCCCTGGGCACTGGGACAACGCTACTGTTTGAGGCAAGAGTTAAAAACCAAACCCTCCCCCCAACCCACCCAAAAAATAGAAAAACCCTGGACAGCGTGATCCAGAAGGTTCTGTTCCTCACTCCAGGGTGAGGAAGCAGTCCCCCCAGGTCATGGAAGCTCTGTGCTCAAGTCTCATCTTAGCTTATAAAAGTAATAAATTAATCATAGGGATCTGCCTCTGTGGCTATTTACAAAAGTGCGCAACTGGCTGAGGAAAGGCCTTCTCTCACCCACAGCACCTGCAGCTACAAAAGGAAGGAGACTTCTTTCCAGTTTATAGAAAAAAACTTGTGGGGTGGTTCTTGTTCCAGTCCGTGGCTTCCTTGTACTGGGTCTGCTGCTTTCTGCTTTCTCCCAACGGGTACACCCCAAAGGCCTGGTTCTCCTGAGGTTTGTGGCTTTGGAAGGTGGCGAGTTTCCTTTCTCCCGCACCCCATCCTCGTGACGTCAAGCATGCATCAACTTGACTCAGGTCTGAGAGGCAGATGCAGAGTGGGTGGGATGGGCAGGGTAGGGGGTCCTCGCAGCCCCGCTGGGATGGGTGGGCACCTCTTCCTTTTACTTTCCACCATGGGTGTGGCTCCTAGCGCCGGTCCCCATCCTTCTTCTTCGCTGGACCTGCTGCATCTCTCGGACTTGCTCTGGGAGCTCGAGGGTCAGGGCCTGCCCGCTCCTGGCCTCCCGAGAGCTGAAGGATGGGCAGGGATTTGGCAGCCTGCAGGGGCCCCCGAAGGCCTCGGCCCACCCTGTGGGGCTGCTGCCCCGAGCTCAAGTCCCGGAGGTCTCTGCTGTTTCGCCGCTGGGACGAGAGACTCTTGTACTCAACTGCCTTGGTGCCATCTGTCTGCTCGGTGTAGACCTTGGCCAGAAGCTGGAGGGGAGGATAAGAGCCCTGACACTCCCACTCTGCCGAGCCGGGCTCGTGCACCTCGCCCTCTGAGCCCTGCACGGCGATCTGGGGGACAGGCGGCGGCTTCTGTTCACGCGCCCCTGGCCGCGGCCCCCTGGACTCTGCCTGGCCCTCCTGCCTGCAGGAGCCCTCGTCCCCCAAGCCCATGGAATCGGGATCATCGAAGCTCACCTCCTGAACTGCCTCTTGTTTCTTGAATGAGTCTCGGCGCTCTGAGAGGTTCAGGCGCCGCATGACCACCACCTCCTGGTCCCGCTCATGGCGGTCTCCGGCCCAGTCTTTCCCCCGGCTTGCCGTGCCTGCGTAGCCAGCCCGGCCGTGATCTCCAGCCCCTGCGAAGGCCTGCACGGATGTCTCCTCGAGGGCATCCCCATCTCCTGCTGGCATTTCAAGGGTGAGCTTACGGCCCCCCAAAGGCTTCTTTTCCACCAAGGAGGGGGCAATTTTGTCAGCAGACTGCCCTCGCTTCAGAAGAGGAGATCGGGGGGTCTCGGCACTCCGCGGCCGTGACGTCTGCCTGGTGATCATCGGCGGGGACAAGGTCTTACCCTGGAAGGTGTAGAGGTTTTTGGGGTAACCTGGTAAAGGAGATGGAGACCTCTGCGGTGACGGGGGCTGGGGTCCTGGGGAGGGAGTACAGGCCAGTGGGGATGGAGGGATGCTGCTTGTTGACTTCCGGCGACCAACTTTATAACGCGGGGCCCCCAGCTTTGATGCCAGCCCGTGCAGGGAGCTTGGCCGGATGTGGCCCGCTGGGGAGGTGGGAGTGCTGGAGGAGGGGGAAGTGCTCTGTGGAGACGCTGTATCTGAAAAATTAGAAACACCAAAGTGGGAACCCAAGCCAAGCCTCCCCCAGAACTACCCAGGTCACTCATCAAGGCCGTGACCCACACTATGCTCTCATGAGCCCCCACCTTTCCTCTCCAGGTAAGCCATGTCCCTTCTTCTGGAGCTAAGGCTTCCTAGGCAACCCAACCAGTATTCTAGAGAGTCTGGACTGCCTCCCCAAGCAAACTTCCCTCCTCCTCTCCGCGCCCTGTCCCCCATGAACCCAAGCTGAGCCCTTTGGAGGAATAGGGGATGGTTTAGACTTGTGGAGGGTGGGCTGCCTGGACACAACAGCAGATTTATGAAAGAACAGGGTAGCCTTAGACAAGTGAGAGACATGGTTAAGGAGAAAGGATCTACTATGTGGCAGGCTCTGTGCTAAGTGCTTTTTAGCCATTATCTTTCAATCCTTACACCCTCACCCAGGAGGGAGGTATTTTTCTTAGCCCCATTTTATAGATGAGGCAGACAGAGGTAAAGGGACTTGCCCAAGGTCACCCAGCTAGTAAGCGTTTTGAAGCTGGATTTGAACTCAGGCCTTTCTGACATCAGGCCTGGCTCTCACTCTATGCACTACACCACCAAGCTGCTTCTGGAGAGGCCACAGGTTCCCCACCCCTGATCCAGTCTGACCCCTTCATTGCATGTATGAAGAGCCTGAGGCCCAGAAAACTAAGGAGAGCTCAGGAACGGTCGATGGCTCCCCAGTGCCCGCTTGCTACTCAGAGCCCTGCATCATCTGGCCTGGGCCTATGGGTCTGGGTCCCCGGGATGCACTCTAGCTGTCGGATGGATGGCTCCATTTGCTATTCCCTACTCTATCTCTAGAGCTGTTTTCTGCCCAGACGCTTGCTTCTTACACCTGGAACGCACTCCCTCTCCAGCCCTGCTTCTGAAAAATCCCTAGCTCCCTTCAATAGCCATTATCACCACTGATGTGGTACAAAGTCTGCAAGGCGCAGACTCACCCCCATAATGAGCCTGGAAGAGGGAGGTGCCATGTATGACTGTCCCCATTTCACAGATGAGGAAACTGAGGCCGAAGGGTTCCCTTAGCTACAAAGTGTCTGGGCAGCACAGAGCGCCCACCGCTGTGACCCCAGCAGCCTTCAGTGTTCAGCTCACACAAGATGCTTTCCCCAGACTGTCCCGGGGTACTAGCTCTCTCCTCAAAACATCATTCTGTTAATTTTCTGTCCTACCTATTGTATCCCATAGTAAAATGCAGCCTCCTTAAGGGCAGAGGCTATTTTCCATTTTGTTGCTGTACTGCCGGCTCCTAGTCCAAGCATGGTGCGTGATAAATGTGCGTTGGGCTGGCCTGGCCTGTCTGAAGACAAGGGCACTAAGGAGGAGAGGCAGGCACGGATGCCACCATTATCCTGTCCACCTCTAGCCTGCCTCTGCTCGCTGCCTCTAACGCCTGCTCTGGGTCTTGGGGCGTGAAGGACGGGCTGGGATTAGCCGTGCTGGGCACGTGGCAGGCCCTGATTGATTGACAGGAGCCAGAGCTAAGTTTAAGATACAAAAGGGGCCATTCTTGGTGGGAATGCTGAGGGATGAACGCCAGAATGGAACATCGAGAAGAGAAGATGGGGGAGGTGGTCTGTGGGTAGCGGCCAATTGGAACAAGTTCCAACACTTGTCACAGTGGGTCCAGAAACAAGGTCTGCCCTAATAAATCCCAGAAGAGGATCCACAGGTGCAAAAATGTGTGCAGCAGCAGTTTTTGAGTGGCAAAGAATGATAAAGTAAGAGGGTGCCCTCGACTGGGGGCTGGCTGAACAAATTATGGCAAAGGGAGAGAAAGGGGCGCTATCACGCTTTTAGAAATGAAGAAAATGACATTTTCAGAGAAACTGATGCCGAGTGACGTGAGCTGAGCCATGAGAACAATCTTTCTGGCAACAAAGTTGTAAAACAAACTGCAGCAAAAGACTTAAGAAGTCTGATCAATGCACTGAGCAGCTGGGACCCCAGAGGTCCGGCGATGGAGAAGGCAACCCTAGGTGGCGGACTCAGGGTTCAGGACGGGCCCCCCACTTTTGGACTGGGAATTTGTTTTGTTTGACTAGGCACGCTGGTGATAAAGGTTTTTTTTCCTTTTTTTTTTCAACAGGGGGAATGCGGAGGAAAAGACAATAAACTGGAAAAAAAAGTAATCAAAGGAAATCAAAAGGCCTAATTCAAATGGTATGCAATGAAAATCAGAATTCCAGGACTGAAACAGAGGATCTTGCATGGAGGTGCTTATCACTGGAAGAACACGTAAGAGTGAGTCAGGCCTGGTCAGACAACTAGAGAAGGTCAAGTTGTATGCCGGGGGCCACATTTTAGGAAGAACACTGAAAATGTGTAAAGTATTGTTGAAAAATTGGACATAGACCGAGATGATGGAAGAAGTTCGGATGGTACCATATAATAATCATTTAAAGAATTAGGGACTTAGGAGGTGGAGGAAGAGGAAATGATAAATTGCCTTCTTAAAACTATGCAAAAGTTGACTGGGTTACCTGGAGAGTTGGTTAGCTAGCATCTACTTGGCACCTACAGTGCACCCAGAACCACACTAAGCATTGGGCATTCAAAGAAAGGAAAAGGACGAGAGGGCTTTCCTCTCACGGACAGTCTCCAAGCAGTCATGCTGTGAGGCGGTTCCTAATTTGGGTCTGGGCTGGACAAGGGCAGAGGTTCTTAATCCTTTCTGTTTCACGGGCCCTTGGTCAGCCTGGTGAAGCCAAGGAACTGATTCTTATAATAAGGTTTTAAAATAATGGGAGGAAATTAGGATGAGGGGAATTTCAGTTACAGATTTAGTGAAAACAAATTTGTCTTTCCCCCATCTCCTGCCTTCCCAGGCTTCCTTCAAGGCCCAGTGAAAATTCCACTTTCTCCAGGAAGCCCTTCCCGATCCCTCTTAATTCAGCACTTTCCCTTTATGGGTCATTTCCAGTTTCTCCTGTATACAGCTTGTTTGTGCATAGTTGTTTTGCATGTTGTCCTTAGACTGTAAGCTCTCCGAGGGCAGGGCCTGTCTTCTGCATCTTTTAACGTCCTCAGTGCTTAGCATAGAGCCTGACTCATCGTAGGTACTTGAGAAATGCTTATATGGATGATATTAAATTCCATGCTGGTATAAAGGAAAATCCAGTCTGTGCTAAGAGACCCACAAAAAGGAGTTTAAAAGAAAAAGGCAGAATTGACCAAGGTGCTCAGGAAGCAAGCACTGTCAGAGCCCGGAAGTGTGTTCCTACTGAGAGCGAACCACCCACCTCAATCGGGAGTTTTTACAAAGGTTTTCACACTATGAGAACACATTGATTACACTGGCAAATAAACAGAGAGAGAGAAGAGGTGGCCCCAAACCAGGTGAGCATCCTTCCCTCCTTCCCAGACACCACTAGGGACACAGAGGACCACTGCTTGGTACCTGGTGGGACATCAGGAGCAGGGCTGCGGCAGGGGGTGGCTGGTCCAGGGGACAGACTGTGGGTAGGAGAGCCAGGAAGGCTCTCACTGGACGACAGGGAGTGGTGGAGCCCAGAAGAGAAACTTCGACTTGTGTGCAGCATGGTCGACTGCTTGGAGATCTTTTTAAAGAGAGACTTCCTCCTTCAAAGGCAGAAAAGAGCAAACAACATGCCCAACAGTTAGATAGTAAGACAAAAGCCCCAGCTCCAATTCAAATCTGGCCTCAGACACAATACAAAACTAGTCATGTGACCTTGGGCAAGTCACTTAACCCCAATTACCCAGCCTTCCTCCCTCCAAAAAGAAAAAAAAAAAAAAAAAAAAAGGAATGGACATGGGGATTGAGAAAGTCAATAAACGGGTAACTGTCCTAAGTCCCCCTCCTACTCTGGCCTCAGTCCCCCTCCTTCTCTGGCCTCAGTTTCCTCATTTGTAAAATAATGGGGTTTCAGAGGTTCTTAAACTTTTCTGTGACATGGGTCCCTCTGGCAGTCTGAGGGAGCCCAGGGACGGACTGATCCACTCTTAGAGTAAAGGCATAAAATTAAATCCACAGGATTATAAAGGAAATCAAAGGGTAGTGAAAATAAAGATGTAATTTAATTTTTTTTCCCATCCTAACATCTCTAAGCCCCATCATTCTATGTTCTTTGTACTACTTTGACCTGGCATTGTGTTCCAAGTTAAAAGGTCCCTTCTGGCCCTAACAGTCTTTATTTTATGTTCTAAGGGTCCTTCTAGTTCTAACATTTCTTATTTTAAGGTTCTTCCCAGCTCTGACATCCTGTGTTCTAAGAACCCTCCCAGTTCTGCCATTTTGGGTTCTAAGGATCCTCTCCGCTCTGAGTTCTCAGGCCTATCTCTGAATGTGTCACTTCACATTATGAAGGGGCAAATCTCTGAATGTAAATTACTTTAAATGACATCATCACCTAGTTTGCAGTGTTGAAAAAAAATGTATTTTCTGTGTGATTATGCAACAAGTTCTAAGGCAAGCAGCCATCAGTGCTCAGAGGGGGTGGAAGGAATCTAGATGACATTTTGGAGAAGGCTGGTTCTCAGAGGCCTTGGCCAGTGCAGGGTCATCCCAGACAGCCTGCTGGCAGTGCCATAAATGGCCCTGCTGGGTGAGCCGGCGGTGTCCGGGGAATCAGGGCCCTTGCCCTTCTCCAAACTTCTGTCAGAGATTTATTTTGAGCAAGACCCAAAGCTTTAAAACCACAGATTCCTCATTTTTTTTTAGAGCTTATGAAATCATTCTCCCTGTTCCTCCCAACACCCTCTTCACTCTTAGAAACCCCATAAGGAAGTCTTTTGCACAGAAAATAAAAGCAGGGAGGGAGAGAGAAGGTGGACTGGGCTGGATTACTTTGCAAGGTCCCTCCCAGGCAGTTTTGTGTGAAAATCAAAGGACACGAGGACAGGTTAGAGCAGGATCTTAACTTGGGGTCCACAGATGATGGGCAGATTTCAGGGGAATCTATGAACTGAGGTGGGAAAAAACCCCTGCACCTTCACTATCACCAACCTCTTACTGAAATGTGGCATTTCCTTCAATTATTTAGAAACCTTATTCTGAGGAAGGGTCCATCTGCAGGCTTCCCCGCACTGACTGCCAAAGGGTACCCAGACCTAACACAGGGGAAGAAACCCTAGTTTGGGGAATAGCAGCATGGGAAGAAGGTGAGAGAGGCTTTGAGTCCTACCTCCCACACTCACTGGCCGTGTACGCATCTACAGGCAAACCATCTGACATCCCTGGGCCTCAGTTTCCCCATCTGAATACCTACAATAACAGCTACCATTTCTATAGTCCTTTAAAAAAATAGGATTTCATTTGCTCCTCACAACAGGCCTAGGAGAGGTGGGTGCTGTAATTATCCCCATTTTACAGATGAGGAAACTGAGGCAGAGAGAGGTGAAGGGACTTGTCTAAGGTCACACAGCTAGTCTGAAACTGAATTTGAACTCAGGTCTTCCTGACTCCAGGCCTGGTGCTGTGTGTGCTATGGCTCCCTCTAGTGGCTTACTACAACATGCACAGAAGATTACATAAAAGAAGGCACGTAATTTGTTGTTTAGTGGTTTCAATGGTGTCCGACACATACAATCAAGGGTTTTCTTGGCAAAGACACTGCAGCAGTTTGCCACTTCCTTCTCCTGCTCATTTTACAAATGAGGAAACTAAGGCAAACAAGGTTAAGTGACTTGCCCAGGGTCCCACAGCTAGTAAGTATCTGAGACCAGACTGAAGGCCGGGATCTATCTCCTGTGCCACTTAGCTGCCTATGGGTACATGTCCCCAGTTCCCAAATTTGAGCCATACAGGGCAAGGTCTTGGGACCCCTCACCTTCCTTGGGCTTGGTCACTAGAGTCAGAAGGGGCCGCAGAACACAGGCTATATAAGCTAGAAAATACCTTAGAAATCCCAGCCCCCTCCCCGATTTTTTTCTTTATAGCTGGCTAAACTAAGGCCCAAACAGGGGAAGTGACTGCCCCCAAGATGCAGGAACTCAAGGGCCTTCTCTGTGCCCTCAGGTCCCCAGCTCCAAAGCATTATAAACCCTGCTCAGACCCCAGGATGGTCCTGACACCCTGAGAGACACTGAAAGGCCCTACAATAAGACCAGCACCACACAACACTGGAAGGTTTGCAATAGCTTTGCATGTTTTATCTCACTGAATCCTCATGACAGCCATGGAGGTGGTGCTGTTAGCAGCATTCCCATTTTACAGATGAGACTGAGACTGACTTGGCCAGAACCACACAGCCAATGTCTGAGGCAGAATCTGAACTTGGGCCTGCCTGACTTCAGGTCGTTTGCTGTCTGTCCTTCGTTCTTGAAGAGGACCATGACATCAGGGAGGTGATGCCATGATGTGCCAGCGAATCGGATTTAAGTGAGGCAGGGCTGTGCAGTCACCAGCCTCACTTTCTCCTCCTAAGCCATCTGGGTCCAGTGACCAGACATGGATCAGGAAGACTGGAGATGGCCCTGGATGCAGTGGGAGACTGGTCTTTTTAAGCTAAGGTCTTTAACAGGTCTCAGTCTGATTAAGGCTTAATAAAAAATGAAGCAAAGAATGGTCTCTTAAAAAAAAAAGAGAGATCCGGGAGGGGAAGACCCTCAGAGTTTCCAGTGAAAACAAAAATAATTGTTATTTACATTTATTCTGAGTTAATCAGGGCTCATCTGGGACAGTGTGATCTTGGGTTAAAGCTGATTTTTAAGAGAAAAAAATGAAAACAAGAAAAAAAAATTTCAGAGATTAAAATTCACATTCCCTTTGGGTAGAGCACCCACAGGTAGGGGTGTGATACTCTATGTGGAGAGTGAAGAAAGAAGAAAGGAAGGAAAGAAAGAAGGAAGACATCAGAGAAGTGGTGCCATGACAAGGAAGTGAACTGGACTGTACAAGGTCACCAGCCTCACTTTCTCCTCCAGAGTTCATCTGGGTCCAGTGGCCAGATACAGATCAGGACAACTGGAGATAGTCCAGGCTGCAGTGGGGGGCTTGGCCCTTCCAAGCTAAGGTCTTTAACAGGTGTCAGTTAACATGCTAATCACTGAGGATATAAAGACAAAAAACAGGCCCTGCCTTCAAGGAGCTCACAGTCTAACAGGGTAGGTAACAAGGTGCAAACAAGTCATGGAGCGGATGAGCGAGAGAATCTCAGAAGGACTGCGACATGATGAAAGGGACTTGGGAAGGGCTTCTCGGAGCAGGGGAGGGTACCGACGGCACTCCAAGCCCAGGGCTCTCTCCCCTGGGCCGCCTACACACCTGCCTCACCGTGGGCTGTCTGTTCCACCCTAGCTTGGCACGCACCTGTCCTGACTCTCCCTCTTCCTGCTCTTCTTGCTTCGTCGGGCCATCCGGCCTTTGTTGCTGTGTTTCCGGGCTGGGCCAACCTTGATGGAGGTGTTCTCCAGGGCGGTAGTTCTTAGGGAGATCTTGCTGTTGCTCTGGAGGAAAGATTATCAGGCTGAAGTATGGCTGACGGCCAGCTCCTGCCTGGCATTCAGGGCCCCACTCCCACCTTCTACCACGTGTATCCCTCTCCACCCACCTCCCACTCTTGTCTGCTCTCTCCAGGCCTTTGCCCATCCTGACCTTCCTGGCGTGGAATTCTGCCCCCACCAATCTTGTGATGGCCCTCCACACCTTTTCGAGGTGCTGCTACCTCCAGACCCCCGTTCCTGGGCTCCTTCTCATCCCCATGTGAAGGTGGTCTTGCTTTCCCCTGTTTCTCACACTGCTCTGCCTGGACCTGCCCCTTGCACTCCTCTCACTCACTTCTTCAGCTGCCTCACTGCACCCCCATTTGATCATGAGTGCCCTTGGTCTTGGGCCCAGGGACCAGCGGGAGGCCTTGAGTACCTTCAGCAGCAGTTCCACAACGTCCATGTGAACCAGTCCAAGCACCGACTCTCCATTGATATGCGTGATTAGGTCTCCTGCCCGCAGTCCAGCTTCGTGAGCAGGGCTGCCCTCCTCCACGCTCTGAAGGAAAAGAGGGGCTGTTAATGACCCAAGGAAAGTCTGTTCCAAGACTTCTTTGGGAAGAGGGGAAGGATGCCTGGAGGAACACTGACTTACCCAGAAAAATGCAGACAAAAGGGGCTGGAGATTCAGCCCAATGAGAGTTCTTCTGCCTTTGATTGCCCAGGGACCCACACTTGCCTTACACACAGGCCCATCACAAATGCCACTGAATTGAATTAAACTGAGGCCTGCCTGGGCTCTAATTCTGATGGCTACCTTCTTACCCTTAGGGCCTTCTCTCTGAGATTATCTGTGCAGATCTTGCTTGTACACAACTGTTTACACACTGTCTCCCCCATTAAACAATTAGAGCTCCCTGATGGCAGGGACTACATTTTGCCTTTTTTTTTTTTTTTTTGCTTTTTGGAGGGGCAATTGGGGTTAAGTGACTTGCCCAAGGTCACAGGCTAGTAAGTGTTAAGTGTCTGAGGCTGGATTTGAACTCAGGTCCTCCTGTCTCCAGGGCCAGTGCTCTATTCACTGTGCCATCTAGCCGCCCCTAGCTTTTCTTTCTTTGTACCCCCTGGTGCTTAGCACAATTCCCAGTACACAGTAGACAGTTAATAAATGCTTGATACTAAATTCAATGCAGAATCTTGGCAAATTACTTCCTTTCTCTGGGTCTCAGTTAATCTGTGATGATTAAAAAGTTCAAGATAGTTCCTGGGTAATTTAATCATTTTACTAATAAGGCCAACAGGTTATTAATAAAAAGATGGTCATTTGGGCATCTCTCTTAGATCAAAGACCCCCAATGACAGTAGGATCACAGGTTATATGCCCTTTGAAGAGGTGTTCCTGAGGGGTGCCTACTCAACTGGGATTGGCTAATCAAACAGGAGATGGGCTATGTTGGGGTACATGACCTAGGTCACTCAAATCTTGGTCAAAGAATCATCAATTTCCCTGTCACCTGTCTTGATAACAGGGAGAATTAATATTTTCTCAGGGTCTGAGTAAACACAATGAGCAGAAATATACCTCTTAGCCTAAAACTTAGAATTTCTTTTACTGTCTGATAAGATCTTGGCCTGGGTAAATCTTTAAGAGACATTTCCCACACTGTTTGGTTTCTTGATGAAGTAGAAAAGGAGAAAAACCTTGGTCCTAATACAATAATTAGTTATTAAATATAAGAGAAAAATAGTAATTTCTCACACAGCTGTAAAATGAGGCTGGACTAGATCCAGGCTCTTAATCTGGGGACCAGAGGTCTGTGAATTTGGAAAATTATGCCTTTATTTTCACTAGCTTTTGGTTCCCTTTGTAAGTTTATATATTTTGTTTTAGGCATTTAAACACATGATTCTGAGAAGGGGTCCATGGGCTTCACGACTGACTGTCCCAAGGCATCCAGGACAAAAGAAAGTTATGAACTCCAGGTCTGCATGGTTCTTAAGGTCTCTTTCCATCTAACGCATTCTAGGTCCTTCTACCTTTGACATTCCATGTTCTAAGCTCTGACATTTCATGATCTAAGGTCAATCCAAGCCCTGACATTCCATGTTCTATATCTTCTCAGTCATTCAGGGTGGGTTCTATTTGGGGCACATATGGAGTATAGATATAACTTCTCCTGGACATTTGAAATGAGTTTACAAGGCAGTGAACCAGTTTTCTCCCTTGTAGCTGGTGAGTGCCAAAGGCTGTTGCCAGAGAGGGATTTTAGGCACATCTTGGAAAGTAACTATGGTCCAGGGGACAGAGCTTGAAACCAGGCGTGAGGGGAAAAGGGATCTGGCCCTCATTCTGGCACTAACGACATGGGACCTTGGAGACAAAATGTTCTACCAACCAGAGATAAGATTCTTCCCAGGTATTGATGACACAATAAACATTTATTAAACACCTATTATGTGCCAGGCCCTGTGCTAAGTACTGTGATTACTTCCAATTTATCTTGCATTTTGTTTGCAGGTCACCTCTCCCATTAGATTTTGAGCTCCTCGAGGACAGGCAGGGACTGTCTTTCACCTTTCTTTCCCAGGCACAGTGACCAACGCATAGTAGGCATTTAATAAATGTTTTATTTTTCTGTCATATCTGACTCTTTGTGACTCCACTTAAAGTTTTCTTGGCAGAGACACTGGAGTAGTTTGCCATTTCCTTCTCCAGTGTGTTTTACAGATAAGGAAACCGAGGCAAACAAAGTTAAGTGACTTGCCCAGGGTCATACAGCTAGTAAGTGTCTGAGGCTGAATTTCAACTTAGGAAGATGAGTGTTCCTGATTCTAGGCTCCATGCTCTATCTACTGTACTGCCTAGCTGCAAAGAAAGTTTTACCTGACCAGGAATCAAACAGTGGCCAATGCTCATTACTAGACCAGCAAGGAGATAAATAATAAACATTTTCTGACTCCCAGCTCTCGAACTCTCTGCTTTAAGGGCCCTTCCAGCTCACACTCTCTGGTCTAAGGCCCCCCCACCCCCGGCTCTCACACTCTCTGCTCTAAGGGCCCCCCTGGCTCTCACACTCTCTGCTCTAAGGGCCCCACCCTGGCTCTCACTCTGTTCTAAGGGCCCCCCGGCTCTCACGCTCTCTGCTCTAAGGGCCCCCTTGGCTCTCACACTCTCTGCTCTAAGGGCCCCCCTGGCTCTCACTCTGTTCTAAGGGCCCCCCAGCTCTCACACTCTACATTTTAAGCTCCCCTGTACTTCACCCATCCCACCCAGCTTCTCTGGACTCACCCAGACCACGTGGTGCACCGTGTAAACATCACTGTCGCCCATGTAGACACGGATGGCCCTCAGGCTGAAGCCAAACTTCTTGCCAGAGCTGTGAATGATGATGGGTGGCCGCAGGTTGGTGATGCCAATGGAGGAGTCTCGGCTTGGGGAGGAGTCCCGGGAGGAGGGGTTGGAGGAGAGGGAATGGGGGGAAATGGGACTCATGAGGGCTCCACTGCTGCAGTCATCTGTGGAGAATCAATTCAACGAGCCTGCGTCAACCACCAGCCCCAGACCCCAAGCAGAGACATGAGGACAGAACAGGCCTCGTCCTTGAGATTACATTCTACTCCAGGAAAACACCACACAGACCTATTGCCCCAAGTAAACAAACAGATGAAAGCAGGGAAAGAAGGAAGAGGGCGAGACTGTCCTTTACAGTTTGGGAATGAGCTTGTTTTCTCATCTGTGACTCATCCATGGGCCCTGAATGCCATTCCCAGAATGGAACGTTAGGCAACCATAGCCCCTCCGTCAGAAGACCAAGGCTCTGACTCCCAGCCTGGGCACTGACTCACTCTGTGACCCTGGGAACAAGTGACTTAAGTCTTCCTGAGCCCCAGGGTCTGTAAAACGGGGATGAGTCACTTCCCCTCTCAGGGACTCCTGGCTCAGTTGTAAAAGGTTGGATCTGGATTAGATCATGCCTGAGTTCTTTTTTTCCCAGCTCTGGATGCTTTGATTTCATAGAACCACAGAATTTTGGGGTGAGAAAGGAACCTTGAGGCTTGGGGAAAACGAGCCCCAGCCTCTTCCCAAAAGAACCCTGGCTATGACCTGTCTGGCCAGGGGGCCCCAGCCTCTGGAGGAAGACCCCCAAGAAGGGGCAGTGCACCACCCTGGGGGTAGCCTGTTCCACTCTGGGATGGCTTGTGTTGTTAGGAATCTTTTCCTGACATCAAACCTAAGTATTTTCTCTCTTGGCAGTTTCTACCCATTGCTCCTGGTTCTGCCCTTGGCGGCCAACTAGAACAAGTCCATTTCTTTACATTAGATGGTAAGCTCCTTGAGGGCGGGGGCTTTTTGCTTCTTTTGTGCCCTCAGTGCTAAGCACAGTGCCTGACAGGGAGGGGCAGGAGTTCGATGGGGAAGGAGGACACGGTCCGATACCTGAAGTGATGACAAGGGAGAGGGCCGAGACCGAGGCCGACTTGGGCACCCGGCCCCCGCCGGGCGCTGTCTTCTGCTTCTCAGGTGTTTCTTTCTGGCTACTGAGGCGCCGACTCACCCCGCCTTCCAGGCCCCGAGGCGTGGAGTTCTTTGCTCCAGTACTGTTGCTCCGTAATCGGACATGGCTGAGGTTTGAACCGTCGGCTATGTGAATGGCAACAGGGAGAGACCATTGGAATGAGCGGACCCTGGTGCTGGGGCGCCTGGGGGAGGACCTGTGCTCTCCGACAAGCGTTAGCTAGGAAGGCCAAGACCCTTCCCTTCATCCCACACACGTAGTGGAACAGACAGAGCGAGGCCTGGAGTCAGGAGCCTCTGGGTTCAACTCCATCCTCTGACACTGGCTGGCTGGGTGACCTCTCTGACCTCAACTTCCCCATCTATAAAATGGGAAAAGGAAGACACGCAGGACCTAGCCGTCCCTGGGCTGTGAGGAAGCCCCAACAGCCGCTGTGGGGACGCGGGAAGAGTGCGATGCTCCCCATCTCAGGGGAAGTGAGGAGAAAGGGGACAGAACAGAGGTCTGCCCAGCCCACCCATCCTGTACCTGTTTTCCCTGCCCTGGTCAGCACCCACCTGTGAGGGCAGACGCTCTGGCCATTTCTTTCACTGGCTCCTCGGGTTCCCCCAACACAAAAATTGGCCTCTCTGGTTTTGAAGGTCCCTGGTTAGAGCCTTCGTCCTCAGAGGAGAAGGCAAACTTGGGCATGGGGTCCAGGCTGTAGGTGGTGCTTAGGGATGAGGGGCTCTGGCTCCGTTCAGGCTGAGAGGAGGAGGAGGATGAGTGCCGCAGGGAGCCAGAGGACGTCCAGGACCTCAGCCTGGAGGAAGGAAGGCAAAGGTACAGAGGGAAGGGAGTGTGGCGGCACCATCAGGGCCCACATCCTTACGAACCCAGATACTGGTGCCCGCTGTGGTTTGGGCTTTCTATCAGGGCAGGAAGGCCCCTTCTCTGCCCATCCCTACCTTTCCAGCCTTCCCAGCTGAAATCCCACCTTCCCCAGGAAGCTGGGGCTGGTTCCTCCTTAACATGAGTGCCTTTCTCGTACGGATCACCTCCCCTTTCTCCATCTTGCTTCTACAGAGCTGTCTGCAGGTTGTCTGCCCCTTAGACTGGCAGTTCCTTGAGGGCAGGAATTGCCTTTAGTCTTTCTTTGTATTCCCAGCTCCTAACACCACGCCTGGCACACAGTGGGTGCTTAATAAATGCTCATTCCTTTCCTCCTATTTCCATTCCTCATCCGTGCCCTTTGGCTTTCCCTGAAAAGTCCCACCTTCTGCCAGAAGCCTTTCTAGTCCTCCATTAACGTTAGGATCTTCCCTCTGGACTGTCCCGGCCACTAGCACCATGCTTGGTACACAGAAGGTGCTTAATAACTGCCTGCTGATTTATCATCTGAGAGTCACCTGAGCACCGCAGGGCCAAATGTCTCTCTGACTCAAGTCAGGGGTTGCTAACCTGACCTCCGTGAAGAGGTTTCAGAAGAAATGTTGACTGCTACGTCACTATAATTGGTTTCTTACTTTATTGTTGGCATTTAGAAACACTATTTGGAGAAAGGAGATACAGGCCTCACCATCCTGACTGCCAAACGGGCCCAGGACATAAAAAAAGGTAAAAACCCTGATCTATATAAACGTATTTCCAATAAGTGGCCACCTGGAACTTTCAGTGATAGGGAACTCACTACCTTCATGGGCAGGGTTCCGTTTCTGGGCAATTCTGATTGTTACGTTCTTTTAGAGTACTTTATGGGTCTTACAGGACCCTTTTCTCACAGCTACCTTGTGAGCTTGGCAGTCCCTGGATTACTGCTCCATTTTACAGGTGAGGAAATTGAAGCTTAGAGAGAAGAGCTGCCTTTCTCAGAGAGACATCAGAAACCCTGCATGGCTGAGGCCAGGCAATCCTGGTTAAAATACCAGGGGTGCTCCTCCGCCCTTGTGCCTCCAGAATGGGCGGCAGAGGGAAGGAGAACCATAACGCTACCTCCCGGGGCCTGTGCTGTGTCCCCCACTGCCACACATGGGCAGTGAAGAAAGTCCAGCCCAGAGGAAGCAGGGGCATGGGCAGGCCCTGTCTCTGCCTGTGCCCGGCAGCTCCCACTCACCTGACTTCGGTGCTCAAAGGGCGGCTCTTCTCTTCCTCTGCCGAGCCCCGATCCCACCTCTCTGATTTTTCTTCCTTGTCCTCACTGGAGCTTCTCTCAGAACAGTTCAGAGCTGACTGAACAGCCAGGAATTCAGAGCTGCTATAAACCTTCAGGAAAGAGTGGCGAAATGGCACACGTTGGCCCAGAAGGGGCACGATGCCCCACACCCTTCTGTTGTTGTTTAAAGTGTTATTTGTTCATTTTTAGCATTCTTTTCTTTTTAAATTTTGAGTTCCAAATTCTATCCCTCCTTCCCACCCACGGAGAAGACAGGCAATACATGATTATCAATTATACATGTTAAACCAGGCAAAACATAATCTCCACATTAGCCAAACATGCCCTAATTCCTGAAGAGAAACTGCACTCCCTTCTCTCTACATGAAGATGTATAAGCACAGAATGTCAGAGTGGACAGAGACCATAGGACTTCAAGGAGGACTGCTGATGGAAAGAATGGGCCATGCTTTGCCTAGAGAGAAAGGGCTCAGGGGAACATGGCAGCTGTCTTCAAGGAGGCCAACAGCTCTCCTTTGGAGGAGCAAGTGGCTGTTAGGCTTGGCCTTGGGGGCAGAACCAGGAGCAGGGGGGGAAGCTGGGAGAGGCAGATTTAGTCACGAGGTCAGGAAAACTTCTAAAAATCAGAGCGGTCTAAAAAGGGAATGGGCTTCCCCTTCTTGGAAGCCATCAACTATAAGGCAGGGGTGGGGCTGGGTAGGGAGGATTCCTTTTGAGTGTGAGTTGGATGCTTAGGTCCCTCCCAACTCTCAAATTCTGTAAATTTTTAACTCCAAATGTCACAGCTGGGAGAGCCCTTAGAACACAAGAAGCACATGACTAATGTGGAAATGTTTAATATGATTGTACATGGATAACCCACATCAGATTGCTAACTGTCTTGGAGAAGGGGAAGGGGAGAGAGGGGAAAATATTCAGAACTTCAAATCTTATAAAAGTGAATATTGAAAATGAAAAATTAATTAATTGTTTTTTTTTTTAAAGGAAGAACACAGGATGTCAGAGCTGGGAGGGCCCTTAGAACAAAAAGACAATTTAGTTTATTTACACTGCTGGAAAGAGTATACCTTCTGTCTCCTTTCTGCCTCCACACATGGATACATGACAGAGGGAGGAAAACTAGGAAGTGAGGAGAGGAACTGAGTGACCAGCCCTCTGAGGAGCCCCCGGACCACCTGGTTAAACAGTTCAATTGTGGCTCTGACAAATGAGAAGCCAGATGGGAAAGGTCAGGTTCTGAGGCCAAGATGCTTCAACAAGGACATATATTGGGGAAGGACTTTAGCCTCAAAGTTAAGAAGTTTATAGAGTCAGACTTAACAACATAAGATAAGAATTATTATACATAATATAACAACATAAGTTAAGAAAGAAACCACGGTTTACCCAAGATGTTTTCTTTCTCTTCATCTCCCTCTGCTTGTTTACCTTCTAACTCTGATGATCAGGAACAATGACTGTTAGGCTGAAATACTTTCATAAGAATTTCCCATTTTCGGTGATCTGAGATCTGGGATTTGGTCAGTGTGGAAGAGGGGTGCTCAACGCCACTATGACTTACTAAGTCTACTAACTGGGAGAAAGTTATTGCAACCTAAAACCTTATCCATCTTCTAGCACACATGTAACCTGCCAGAGCTCACCCAACAACTCTGAGAACCCAGGTCATCCTGCATGCTACAATAAGGCAGAAAAGGAGGGCTTTGGGAAGGAATAAGAGCCTTGCCTTTGTAAATGAAACAAAACATGGTGTAATTTATCCTGATCAAGATTAGCTCCAGAGAAGAGCGGAGAAAATGCATCTCCCTCTCTCCCTTCATGGCAAAGGTGGGGGCCCTTGGGGGTGGAATACCGTATAAACTCACCAGACATGGTCAATGTGTTGGTCAGTTTTGCTGAACTGTTTCCCCCCTAATCGCTAAGGGAGTGAGGGTGGGAAGGGGTGCAATATATTAATATTTGAATATGAAAGTGATAAAAATATTTTTAATAAGTTATTTTTTGCAAAGAAGGATTTTTTTTTGTTCAGACTTCTAATTAAGATGAATCCACTGAAAGGAATTTCAACTACTTCTATTCTGGTGGTGGCTGCTCCTTCTCTGTTTAGAGGATGGCAGTGAAAGAACCCTCCCTGCCCCACGTGCCAGCTGACATTTTATATCATGATGAAGAGAGAGGAGATCTCCCCCAGAGGAACTCCGACACCAGGGCGACCAACTGCTCATCTGTAACTGAAGGGTACCTGGGGACACTGGAGGGTCACACAGGCACGTATGGGACCCCCACGCCACCTGGATTCCATAGCTGGCCCAATGTGTATTTTCCTACAGCGTCTCTCATTAATGAAATGAATAAAACAAGAGTACTGGGTAAAAAAAGGCCTGGTTCTGATCCAATGATGTAGGAACAGTTTATCTCTTGAGTGTGGAGAAGTGAAAGGATCAATCTTCCACAAGCCCCAGCTCTCCGGGAGCTCAGCTCAGCTCAGCTTAAAGGATGTGGCTCGTCTAGACCATGGGCCACAGTGGCAGGGCATCCTGGTGTGCTGGGGCCAGAAGGGGCTGGGATGGCGACGAGGAAGAGCCTGCTACGCTCTCCCAGCTAGCCTGTTTCTTCTGGTAGTTCCCTACCTCGATTTACCTCTTTGCTCCTGGATCTGCTCCCAGCCAGGGCCAAGGAGAACAGTCTGAATCCCCTCTCCTCCCCATAATCCTGAAGAGAGCTGTCATGTCCCCTAAATCCTCTCCTTTTCAGCCTTAGCCTCTCTTCCTTAGCTCCTTCCGTACACCCTCCAGGCCATGAGCCCAAGGATCCCTTCTCCTCCAGCCTGGCTGCCTTCCTCTAGATGCTGGCCCCCACAATGGAACGTACCAGGTGGTCTGGCAGGGCCCCCCACTTCTTCCCCTAATAGCAGCCCATGATCCCACTAGCTATGTTTTTGGCGGTCATATCACACTCATACAGAGCGTGAAGTTCACTGGAAACCCCCAGATCTCTTTCAGACAAACTGCTGTCTAACCAAAGATTGCTTGGGGGCAGCTTACCCAGATTACTAGGCACTTAATAAATGTGTGTTAATTGATTGACTTGCCTGCCTAAGTAAAGTCCCCAAGAGGAATTAATCATGCTTCTGAGTGCTAAATTTGCAAACTAGACTTGAGATAACACACATACACCCCCTCTTTGCTTGGTAACACAACACCTCCCTACCTTACTGAACCGGTGTGAGCAGGAAGAAAACTGGGGGATTTCGGCAGAGGACTCCTCGTCATTTGTCTCGTCGTCCTCTGAGCCCAGGTGCCGGTACCGTTCTGAGCGAGCTGCAAGGAGGAACAAGGGCCAAGCCCACAGGTCGGTGAGTGCATGGTGCCTCCTGTTATGATCTGTGAGGTCTGTAGATTTCACTAACTAACAGCGGCCCTTTGAGGGCCCAGGGACCCTGGGCACAGCTGGATGGGACCCTGGAGGCTGTCCAGGCCACCCTCTGTTATCTTGTAGATGAAGAGACTGAATCCCAGAGATACTAAGTCACTTGCCCAAAGCCATTAGGCAGGCAGGTCTAAAATCTCCTGCCTCTCCCCTTGGCCCCTTCCTTTCTCCTCTGCCCACCTACCTTCCTTCTGCTTGTCCTCACTGAGGGAGAAGACAGAAGACCCTGACCACTGAGCCCATCTCTCTAACAAGGCTGCCTCTCTGACCTCTATGAAGGGAGCTGGGGACAGGAGACCTGCGTTCTGGGCCCAGTGATTCTGACTACCCATCTGTTATCACAAAGAGTCTGGAGTGAGATCAGGTAGTCAATCAGTTAGTTTACTAACATTTATTAAGAGCCTACTATGACAGGCATTGTGCTAAGGGACAGATTCAAAGGAAGTAAAAGACAGTCCCTGCCCTCACAGAGCTACCAGTCCGATGTGGGAGACAACACTGTTATGTACAGGGAAAACTGGGGCCTCAGCTTAGAGGGAAGGCACTAGTGTTAAGGAGGATGAGGAAAGGCTTCTTGCAGAAGGGAGTATTGTAGGGATCTAGGAAAGACAGAAGGGGAAGATGAGGGGAGAGGGCTCCAGCAACGGGGACAACAAAGAGACTAGAGCCACCCGACTGCAGGGGATGTTGGGGGTGCAGAGGTAAGACTGGAAAGGTTGGGGGGGGAGTCAAAGAGCCAAAGAGAGAATTTTCCATGTAACCTTGGAGGTGACTGAACTGGGGACTGGGGGGCTGCACACTCAGACCTGGGCTTTGGCAAGATTAATTTGGCAGCTGAATAGAAGATAGACTCAAGGCTGGGAGACCCACCAAGTCACGAAGTAGTTCCAGTGTGAGGTGAGGAGCCTCTGAACAGCTCAGAGCAGCACAGAGTCAAAGAAGAGAAGGGGGTAAATACAGGAGGGGTCACGATGTAGCATCACTAGGACCCTGCAACTGACTGCCCACATAGGAGTGAGAAGGAAGGGTTGAAGACGACACTTGGGACATGAGCCAGGGTGACCAAGAGGAAGATGGCACCCTCAGTGGTGACAGGGATGGCTGGAAGAAAGGAGAGCCTGGGGGAAAAAGATGCTGAGTCCCCTTCTGGACATGTCTACAAAACACCCAGCTTGAAATATGGAGTGGGTAGTTGGAGAGGTGAGAATGGAGGTTAGGTGAAGGTGGGGCTGGACAAGTAAGCCAATGAGATCACCAAAGCAAACAGCAGAGGGGGAAAGTAGAGGCCCAGCCAGGCCAGAGTCTTGGGGGACACTCACAGGAGAAGATATGGCAAGAGCCTGAGATCAGGCAGGACGCTTGAAGATGCCAGAAGGTATTTAATCCAAACCCTGGTGCAGGAACGAACACTCCTTTCTGTAACGTTCTGGAGGGGTTGGCCCTTGCCCTGAGGACTCCCAGGGACAGAGAACTCACTCCCTCCCAAGGAGGCTCTCTCCATCAGTTCCACAATTAGTGAGGGCCAGGCACTGTGCTAAAGTGCTGGCTATACCTGGATAAATCAAGACAATCCCTGCCCTCGGGAACATTTCATCCCACCGTGGGTGGGGACTGAGGAGAAGATGGAGAAGAACAACATACAGATATAGAAATAAATACCAAGGGTGTATGTACATATGTGTGTGCACACAAAGTAAATATGAGATAACTGTGTAGGGGGTGGGGGGGGGAGAACAGACAGCTCTGGGTGTCAGGAGAGGCCTCTCAAAGGCAGAGAGATATATGTGAGCTGCCCTTTGAAGAAAGCCTCTATGAGCTGACATTCAGGCGAGGAGGACAGGACCCGAGACGACTGGCAGGCAGATCAAACAGGTATTGGCCGGAGCACAGAGCTGGTGTAGGTCTGGGAAGACAGCTCACAGACAGCGTGATGTAAGACTTTCAATGCCAGAGGCCCTGAATCTGACTGGAGAGATGGCAGGAAGCCAGCTGAGTTTCTTGATCAGCTGCAGGGAGAGGACAGGGTCAGGGCAGGGGGAGTGACCTCACCAGACCTGACCTTGAGGGAGGTCAGCTCACCAGCTATGGGGAGGATGGCCCAGAGGGGGCAGAAAGAACTGTGAGTAGGAGGAAGATTCTTCCTTATAGTGAGTACCAGGGCTGCCTCTGAGGTCACACACAACAGGGCTCATCCTTGGGATGACGAACACCAGCAGGGATGGTGGCCTTGGCTTGGGCACCCTTGAAACACGAAACGAGGGCCCAAAGGGCTCTGGGGAGGGGCATGTGTACCTCTTATCAGCTCCAGGAAATCCTGCCTCAGGGCATCACGAGCCCCCAAGCCCTGCAGAGGTAGCCCTGAAGCATAGTTCCCTTCTCGGAAGTACTGGGGACATCAAGAGCCCTGATGTCCAGAGACAACGCCTAGCTGCCTTGTCCCCGTGCCAGGAGGATGTGTTACAGCCAGAAGAGCTGGGGTTCTTGGAAGTGCTGGGGGAGGGAGGGTGGAAACCTCCAGACCTGCCCCCAGAACTCAGTCTTGGTCTGAAGGATTTCAGGGGCCTTGGAGGCCACTTGGACCTGAATAGGGATCTCATGTTTGAAAAGTGTCCCCCAGCTTCCACTGGAATACCTGTTGGGACAGGGAGCTCTCTCCCTCCAGCAGCAGCCCAGCCCACTTTTACACAGCTCATAATGGCAAGGAAGCCGGTGTTTACAAGGACATGGGATCCGTGTCTTTGTAATTTCCATCCACTTGTCCAAGTTCTCTCCTCTGGGACCTAAAGGACAAGTCTAATGCCCATTTTTTTCCCTTTTTTTCTTTCTTTCTTCCTTCCTCTCTTTCTCAAGTGTTTAGCACAGTGCCTGGCATACAGCAGGAGCTCCATAAATGCTTGCTGACTGACTGACCTCTTTTTTATAGGACAGCTCTTCAAACACCTGAAGGCAAGACTCTTTAGCACCCTCTGGACAATAGGGAAACAGACTCAGAGATGGGGAAGCCCCCTCCCAGGGTTGCAGGGTGAATGAGAAGAGACAGCGGGTCTCAGGGGCCTCAGGGAGACCCCGGGCTCCAGCTGCAGATCTGTATTTACCACACCGGGGAGGGGAGAGCTCAGAGGTATCAAAGAGAGGCATGTCTGTTACCATGGGAACCGGCGGTTTGGGATGGACCCCAGGCTCGGGTTAACAACATTTCCTGCCCCTCCCAAAGTGGAGAGCGCCAGGCTTCCTTCTCTTGGTCTCTCCACAGACAGCTCACTCCTCTCTCTCATTCTCACTTCCTCTCCAAGTCCAGGGTCAGCAACAGCTTCCCAGCCCTGGCCACTGGGGATGTCCTTCTACCCTGCCTTGATCCGGCGATCTAAACAGCCCAGATTGTCGAGAGCCGACATAGGGAACTGGGCTGAATGAAACACAGCCCCCTTGGGTAAAAGACACAGGGACCCCTAGCCCTTCGCCTGTAGGAGGCTTCAGGACCCTGGACAGATGTAACCATCTGCTGCAGCAGACTCACGGCAGGGTCACAGGCATAGAATGTTAGAGCTAGAAGGGCCCTTACAACACAGATGGGAGAGCCCTTCAGAACACAGAAGGTCAGAGTCAGGAGAACCCTTAGAACACAAAAGGTCAGAGTCAGGAGGGCCCTTGGAACACAGATTGGGGAGTCCTTAGAACACAGGACATCAGAGCTGGGCGGGCCCTTAGAACAGAGAATATCAGAGTTGGGAGGGCCCTTAGAACATGGAATGACAGAACTGTGAAGGCCCTTAGAACACAGAATGAGAGAGCTGGGAGGGTCCTGGAATACACAGTGTCAGAGCTGGGAGGGTCCTGGAACACAGTGTCAGATCTGGGAGGGCCCTTAGAACACAGGAGGTCAGAGCTGGGAGGGCCCTTAGAACATGGAATGACAGAACTGGGAGGGCCCTTAGAACATGGAATGACAGAGCTGGAAGGGTCCTGGAACACACAGTGTCAGAGCTGGGAGGGTCCTCAGAGCCTACCTGTTGCAGCCTTCTGACTAATACATACAATTTTGACTCCAAAAGAGGATCCCTGCCTTCCTCCCCAAGCAGGGGAGCTCACCCTCCCCCACGCCTCCAGAGAACTGCTTCCCACTCACTGTCAAAGTAGCTGGTGTCATCTTCCGCCTCCAGCTGCGGGATGAATTCTGCCTTCTGCCGTAGGAGACCTGTCCAGTCGAGGTTGTGGAAAAAGGGGTGCTGCTTCACCTCGTAGGCACCGCCTGCAGGGGCAGCAATGGTGGCTGTGCCTGAGCACCCTGCTCTATGGCCCAGCCCTCCCCCCTCCCTCTCAATAGCTCCTAGTCCTGCCTCCCTGCCCCCTCTCAGGCCCCAGCCTCCACCAGCCCTTCCAGCCTCATGCTCTGCTGCTACCGAGGTTCAGAAAGATTTTTGGACTGGGGTGTTATGGGCACATACCCTCTGGGTTTAAAAAACCTTTTTTTAAAAAAAATCAACCACGAGCTGCTGGTTTCTATGTTTATATAAACCACTGAAAGGTAAGGGAAACAAAGCAAAATGGGGCTATGGGTCAGGGCCAGGGAGAAGGGGGCAAGTCCAGGTGGACCTGTCAGGAGGGCAGGATGGAGCTGCGGTAGGAAATATTGGGAGGACCAAGGCAGAAAGGGAGAACATGAGCTCCTCGAGGGCAGGAACTGGCTGGTTTTTCACTCTGTATGTCTGCGACAGTGCCTGCCACACAGCAGGGACTAACAAATGTTTGTTGAGATGAGGAGACTGAGGGGCCAGCTGGCTCGTGTTTCCAGGAGAGCGCGTTAGGAGGCCTCAAGTAAAAAGGGAGCTGACTTCATGGGAATAATGGAGATCATATGGTTTGCCTTCTCAAGGGCTGGGGGAAGGGTGGGTGGGAAGAAGAGAATTTGGAATGCTACATTTTAAAAAACGAATGTTAAAATTTTTTAAAATGGAGTTGAGAAATATTTAATGAAATAAAAGAAAATTTTTAAAAAAGGATCTGAGAAAACCGGTGGGCCGGGCTGAGCTGGCTCAACAGGGGGCAGCCCTCAGGGTGGACACACAGAGGAAAAGGGCAGTTCTAGGGGTGGACACTCAGTGGGAAGGAAAACAGAAGTCAGTCCCGGCCTGGCCAGCAAGAAAACATGACCGGGGTTGGTGGTGCGACCCAGACTGCTGGACCTGTGGCCCTGGGATCCATACCCAGGCCACGTACCAGTGCCTAAGCGGTCCATGGGACTCTGCCTCAGCAGCTTTGTGATCAGGTCCTGAGCATCTGCAGGCAGCGCCTCGTCTCCATCTGGCCAGATGATGTCATCTAAACAAAGAAGGGTCAGCTCACACCAGGGGGCTGTGGCCAAGGGAGGCTCTGGCCCCCCAGCCTCATCTGAGAGCAGCCGGGCCTGGAGGGCCTGACAGGCCATGTCCTGCACAGGCAGGAGGGTCCAACCTGGTCCCCTCTCCACTCCATCAGTGCTAGGTTCTCTCTTTTTGTGGGGTCTCTGAGTAGACCAAAGGAGCAGCTTCCCCGTGGATTATGTTCTAGAGCTGGAAGGAGCACCAGAGGTTTACAGAGGACACCGAGGCCTAAAGTGAGCCTTGCCTAGCAACACACAGAGGCTGAGTCTCGAATCCGGGTCCCTGTGACCCCAAATTCAGTGTCTTTCCACTGACCCACAATAAACACAATGCCCATCCCCTGGTGGGTAGGGGGGACTAAGGATGCAGAATGAGCCATATGCTTCTGCACATGGCCAATGTGGGAATCTGTTATCTAACTAGGCATATCTGTTACAGGGGTTTTGATTTTCTTTCTTTTTTTTTCCAATTGTAGGAGAAGAAAATAAATCTTTGCTAATAGAAAAAAAATGTTTCTAAGTGCAAAGGCTCCCTCCTCCCTGGCTGCCAAGCCAGAACCTGGGCCAGACATCATAGTGACTCTGTAGAAGGATGACTCAGACCTGGGTCTCCTGACTGTCCCCCGCCCCCCCCAGCCCAGGCCCACACTGTCTGTGTAGCACCACACAGCCTCTCACATGCACCTGAGCACCCAAGCCCCAGAGGGAGACGCACCACTGACGACCTGGCCGAAGAGTTCCTCGGGGGTGTCACCGAAGAACGGGACGCAGCCCACCAGAAATTCATAGAGGATGACGCCCATGGCCCACCAGTCCACTGGCTTCCCATAGCCCTGTCGGAAGATCACTTCAGGTGCAATGTACTCGGGGGTCCCGCAGACCTGGGGAAGGAGAGACGCGCAGGTGAGGCCTGGCCCTGGCAGGTAGGCTCAGTGGCCAGAGACCCAGGGGACCAAGGCCTGGCACTCCCACTCAGCCAGCAGGCATTTACTGGGTACCTACTGTGTGCCATGAACTGTGCTAAGTACTGGGGACAGACAGAAAGGCAAAAACGCGGCCCCTGCCCTCTAGGAGCTGCCAGTCTGAGGGGGGAGATAACACGTATGTACCTAGGTACACACTAGATACCTACAGAGCAGAGGGAAGGTGACTTTAGGAGAGGCATCCGGTGGGGCAGGGTACTGTGGTCCCACAGGGGACAGCCTGCTGGCTGGCAAGGGTGGGGATGCTAGGGGAAATGGCATCTCCTTCTACAGATACACACACACACACACACACACACACTCTCTCTCTCTCTCTCTCTCTCTCTCTCTCTCACATGGTGAGTCAGTAAGAGAGAGCCAGGTTGCAAACCTCAGGTCCTGGAGCAGGTTAAGTCTTTAAGCAAACCATTCAACCTCTTTGGAGATGATCACTCAATCAATCGATTAATCAATCAGGACCTGATTGTGAATTCCAGCTCTGCCACTCCTGCCTAAGTGACCCTGGGCATGCCCTCAGCTTCCTCCTTCCAGTTCTCCCTCTGTGACTGTGTGACTCGGGCTGCGGCCCCCTGAAGGATGTCGTCCTGACTTTGCTGCCCCCAACGCCCACTGCTCCACCAAACCTCTCTCTGTCTTCCCACACATTCAGTCAGAGGCTGACAAACAGCCGTCAATAGCTCCCTCCTGCCCATGGGATGCACCCCTGACTCCAGTGCTCAGGGCCTGAGGCCTCACCCCCCCAGCCCTCGCCTGCCTGCCCAGCCCAGCTCTGCTCTCTGATGCCTGGGGCCCATTCTATGCTCTGGCCAAACCGGCCTCCTAAAGCTCTCATGAGTGGGCCTTTGAAGGGGCCTCCCTCTACCCCAGGTGCATGTCCTCCCTTTTCACCCGCCTCTCACGAGCTACTTCCTACTGGACCCTGCAACTGAGTCAACACGGCTCTCTCCCTTCCCCAAAACCAGCTTGTCTAGACTTGTGTGCACTGCTTTGGCCTCCCTCCAGTATAAGCTGTTTTTTGTCTTGTGTGCCTAGCAAAGCGTCCCACACACAGCAGGTGCTTAATAAATGCTCGCTGGCTTGGACTGGATCAGGCTGGGTGGTGGAAAGGAAGGAAGCTTCCTGAGGGCTGTGGGCATGTGAGCTCGGCTTTGAAGGATGACCGTCTGGTGGTCCGCTCCCCTCCTGCCCTCGCCAGCCGCCCCACCCTGCCCTTCCTAGAATCTCAAGCCCCTTCCTCCCGGAGACACTCACTTGCTTGTCCACAAACTCTCGGGCGTCCTTCTCAATGTGGCCCTCATACAGATTCGTGGTCATGCTCATCAGCCCAATCTTGGACAGCCCAAAGTCTGTCAGTTTGATGTGGCCCAAGGACGTGATCAAGAGGCTGTAACAGAGAAGGCAGAGGCCCAGCTGTCAGCTGTCATGGATGCTCAGCCAGGGGGCTGGGGCCAAGCAGGGCCCAGAGCCACCAGGCCTCCAAGGGCCAGGGAAG
>NW_027185593.1:0-9423 GCF_028583685.1 Petaurus breviceps papuanus | reverse complement strand
AGGGGGCCAGGGCCAAGCAGGGCCCAGAGCCACCAGGCCTCCAAGGGTCAGGGAAGCTGAGATCCCCCACGCTCCAGGCAGGACACAACTGAGCTCTCCTGCAATGGGCCACTGTTCCTCCGGTTGTCTTTGGGGACGGGGTACAGAATGAAAAGACTCTGGAACACAAGGAACCCAGATCTGGGAGGGACCTCAGGTCTCTCCGCCAGCCCTCTACTCACTGCCAGAGTCCCCATCTACAATGTCTCCAACTGGGGAGATAAGAAGCGGGCACTAACTCCTGTGTGACCTGACCCAAGCTGGTGCAGGATAAAGCCCCCCGCCGAGGATTCAGTCGGGGAGATTTGCTCTGGGGCTCAGAAGCCCAAGAACCACAGCTGGCTCCCCCTACTTCCCCTTCTGTCTTCCCTGGCAGGAAGCTCTCAGTGACCCCTGGGGCCAACTATAGAAATGAAACTGAGCCCAGGTGCCCAAGAACACCCGTTTCTCAATTCCTCTGGGCAAGGTTCTGTTTTTCTTCCCCTCGATGCCCTGCTGGGCATATTTTAGACCCTGTAATCTGCTCTAAGCCCCTGCAAGAAGCAGGGGGGGTATAAGAATGCCTACACAAGGAGAAGAGAAGGGAAGGACTGAGACTCTTAGTTGGTGCAACTCAGGCTGGTGGGTGATTAGAGAAACATCACATTCAGCTGAGCACAAAGAGTTCCTTCCTCTGCACAGTCATCCCGTGGGAAGAGAGAGCATAGGATTTTAGAGGGGAGAAGAAAGGTCCTTTCAGATCCAGATCCAGCCCCTCATTTTCTAGAGGAGGAAGCAAGTCTGGGGGGGGGGGGGGGGGGTTTGGGACAGGCTCAGAGTCAAACAGAGAAGCAGTGGCACAGAGGGGACACAAAACCTGGAGCCCCTGAGCCCAGCGTAGGACTTTTTCCTCTACAAGAACAGGGACTGTCTGGGAGGGGGGACCTCAATACACCAGAGAGGAAGTGACTCGCCCAAGGTCACACCTCAAGTCAATGTCAAGAGGTGGGTCCAAGGACCCAGATCCTTCTGACAAGCTGAGGGCTAAGCTGGGTTCCCTGAGAGGGCCAATCCTTCCCCATGAGGGATGATAAAGATTCAAAAGAGGAAACTTCTTCCCAAATTCACCCTGTTCCCCAAACAGATGAGGACAGGTGAACAGGAGCCAGAGCCTGAGAACCTGGATTTGGGTCCTAATCCTGCTCCTCCTACCTCCCCCAGGCAGGCCTCAGTTTCTTTATCTGTCAAGTGAGGGGCTGGACCAGAGGAGGCCTAGGGCTGCTCTCTCTCAGCTCTGGGGACTGCAGGACCCTGCCGCCCATCCCCAGGCCTGGCCCCAAGTGGTGAATCCTGCTGCCCCAATGCTTTCCCTCCTCTTACTTGTCTGGCTTGAGGTCCCGGTGCACAATGCCGTAGTTGTGCAGGTACTCCAAAGCCAGGACGGTCTCGGCGAAGTACATCCGTGCCATGTCCACAGGGAGGGGACCCATATTTTTCAGCAGCGTGGCACAGTCTCCTCCTGCAGGAAGACCGGGCACCAGTGAGGAGTGAGGTGCAACCTGGCCTCCTCAGGGAAGGGGCAAAGAGGGAACAACCCACAAGACAAGCAGACCCTGAGGACAGGACTCTCCGGGCAGGGTCAGACCTTCCCTGCAGGCTGCACTCGGGAAAGGTCTGACCAACGAGCAAATGAGCTGAAGGGAAGAATGAAGCATGGGCTGAGTGATGAGCCCAGTCACAGAGGGTGACTGAGAGAGGCAGGGAAGCCAGAAATCCATTACCCTTGGACTGTTCTGCTAAAATCTCTGTCATCTAAGGGGCTTGAAGTCCAGAATGTCAGACCCGGGGTGGGGGGGCCCTTAGAACATACAATGTCAGACCCGGAGGGACCCTTAGAACCCAGAAGGTCAGAGCAGGGAGGGCCCTTAGAACATATGTCAGACCTGGGGGGGACCCTTAGAACCAAGAATGTCAGACCTGGGGGGGAGCCTTTAGAATACAGAAGGGTCACGCTTGGGGGAGGGGTCTTTAAACACAAAATGCTGGAGCTAGGAGAGGCACTGAGAGACTACCCTGTCTGACCCCTTTAATAGCACAGATGGGGAAGCTGAGGCAGAGAGATGAAAGCAGTCACCTAGTTACACCAAGTCTGGAGGAGAGCTGGGAAGGGAACCTTTGAGTCCTGAGGGGTTAAGAGCCCCTGCCAGCGCCTCCAGCTGCCCAACACTGACCTTCCACATACTCCATAACCATGCAGAGGTGCCTGCGGGTCTCAAAGGAGCAGAACATACTGACGACAAAGGGGTTTTCAGCAAAGGTGAGGATGTCCCGCTCTACAAACACTTGCTGGATTTGGTTCCGGAGCACTAAGTTCTGCTTGTTGATCTTTTTGATAGCGAAACGCTGGCGGGTCTCCCGGTGCCTGACTAGGTACACGGCCCTTGAGGGAGAAAACGGGGTGAACAAGATGATGGTTAATAATCTGTGTTCTGGGGTTCCTCCCAGCTCTGACAGTCTGTGTTCTAAGGGGCCTTTCCAACTGTGATGTTCTTTTCTACATTCATAGGTCCTGATGGGCTCTAACATTACGTGTTTTAAGGTCCTCACCAGGACCCTCCCAATTCTGACATTCTGTGTTCTAAGGGCCTCCCAGCTCTGACATTCTGTGTTCTAAGGGCCCTCCCAGCACTAACACTGTGGGTTCTAAGGGCCTCCCAGTACTGACATTCTCTGTTCTAAGGGCCCTCCCAGCTCTGACATTCCATGTTCTGATGACAAAACCCACAGCACCTCGCCTCAGCCTGGAGGAGAAGTCCAATAAATTCAGTTACTTCAGTTCTAGGGCCAAGGACATTGTTGTCCACAGTTCAGGGGGTGAGGCTACCTCCCACTCACCCATATGCCCCATTGCTAATCAGCTTGATGGTCTCAAAGTCATTTTCGCAGGGTTTCCTCCGAGAGGGGACTGGGAGAGATCGGTTCTGAAAAGACAGAGAAATTGGTTAGGACTCATCAGTCTCCGATGCCTACCAGATCCGGGGAACACATGAAGAGAGGCACCCTCTTCCTGAGAGCCCCCAAGAAATCCTCTGCTCCTGACATAGGAACCCTCAGGAGAGAGAAGAGGAGGAAGGCCATCCTAAGCCTTCCTTGAAGGCTTGTCTTTGGTGCCTTGCTTCAACGGGCAGAGCTGGTTCAGGGAAAAGATCAACAAACTTGAGTCAGAGGACCCGGCTTCAAATCTCATCTTTGCCCCTGTGTGACCTTGGGACAGTCACTTCACTCCCCTTCCCACTCTGGATTTGGCGGGGGGGGGGGGTCCTATGATTTTGGGTTTCCACACCTGTATCGCTACAATGCCTTTGGGCAAACTGTTACACTGGTAAGTGAGAGGATGGGACTGGCTGATCTCTCTGAGGTCCTTTCAAGGCTCTAATAAACCTACAGACCATTTGGCTGGGGACTACTGGGGGGTCCAAAGTGGGGGCAGATTTAAGGAAGAATTTTCTAAGAAGCAGATTAGCCGCACAGGAAAGCATGCTGCCTTAAGAGGTAATGAGTTCCCTGTCACTCAAGTCACAGAATCAAAGAGCTTGAGTTGGAAGGAATCTCAGTGGCCAGTCTGAACCAACCAATACCCAAAAGGATCCCTTGGGTGGGATCATCCACTATGTTAGCCGTCCCTTCCCAGCTCTGCGCCATCTGTAAACCTGCTAAGTATGACAAGCACCAATCCCTCCTGCCATGCTGATGCTGAACCATTAACTACCATTGGAACCCGGCCACCCAACAAAATTCTGATCATCCATCATCTATCACCCAACTACTCGAATCAGCCTCTAGTTCACATCTTCCCATCTCCTCCACAAGAATAGTGTGAGATACTTTAGCCAATGCTCGACTAAAATCTAGGTAAACAAAAACGTGTGGCATTTGCTTCAACTCCTCCTTAAGTAACCCTGTCATGAAAGCAAGAGAGGCTAGTGAGGCATGCCCTGTTGGGGATGAAGCTGCCATGCTGGTTCTCTGTGATGGTGGCTTCCCTTTCTACGTGTTCACCGGCCATCTCTTTAACAATCCATTCTAGAGTTTTCTCGGATTCTATGTCAAGCTCATTGGCCCAGAGCATGCACTCTGTTCTCTTCCTTTAAAAAACCAACCAGGACCACATTCATGCTTCTTCAATTTTGTGGTCCTTCTCTGGTTTTGCATGATCTTTCATGTGTTACTGACAAAAGCTCAGTAATTACATCTGCCACCTCTTTCAAGAATACAAGGAGAGGCCGGAAGACTGCTCTGCAAGGGCTTCTGTGAAAGGGGATCCCTTCCCTTCACTCCCCACACCTCCCTAGCTGCCATGCCACCCCGTCCACACTCCAAGCCCCTCCACGGCAGGAACTTCCCCAGAGGCCCTTGAGTGCCCACTCCCTCTAGACCCTAGGCTGCAGCCATGTTTCATGTCCACTTCCTAGACTTCTCCATACCAGCTTCGCTGCCCCCCACCCCTAGCCCTGCCTACTACCCTCCTTCCAGTTCTGGGCAGAATCAAAGTAATCAAATCAAAGAAATAGAAGTAATCAGAGCAGTTGTCATGGTTCCTGGGAAGAGTGTCTCAATCAGCTCCCCTATGGCTCCACTCCCCATCCCTGTAGCTTTCCAAACCAAAATATCCCTTCCCACCAAAATACCATTATGTGTATTGTCTCCTTCCATTAGAATATGAACTCCTTGAAGGCAGGGGCTGATCTTTATTTGTATAGTCAGTACTTAGCAGAATACTTGGATCATAATAAGGGTTTAACAAATGCTTTTCAGTCAGACATTTATTAAAGCACCTATTATGTCTGCAGAAAGGACAGGGCTGGAAAAAGAGATCTGAGCATCATAAGCACAGAAATAATTGAAATCCTGGGAGCTGATAAGATCAGCAAGAGAGAAGAGAAGAGGGCCTTCATCCCTTCAGCCCTCCTTCCATCCATTCAATTCTGTTCAGATTAAGATGGGCCTATGAGCACTAAGGTCCCTCCTCGATCTGGGATTCCAGAACCTCTCTTCTGGCATTTTCCCAACTGAAAAGTCAAGCCACCTTTCTTCCTTAAATCTTTCACTGAAGTCACATTTCATACCATCTCCCACCTTTCTGGATTCTCCAGCCAGAGCTGCTCCCCCAAGATGGGGCACTTCCCTTTCCCCCATGGCCCACTGTGGCCTCTGGATTGTTCCCTTAATGTAAGCTCTCAGAGCCTGGGCTCGCTGGGAACTGAGATCCTGCTGTAACAAGCAGCTAGCTAGCTGCTTGTCCCTAGCCCCACACCAAACTCTGGGCACTGCTGAGGCTCAGACAAAGCCTGGGCTCCCACCAAAGGAGGCAGGCGCCAGGGTGAAGGTCATCATACCCCCTTTCACAACCTCTGGAGCATTCCCTACTGCCCGCCAGCTGCCTCTGCTAGGGATATCCCAGCACAATAATGATGGCTCACAATGAGAGAACAACTCCAGGCTAGCAAAGCACTTTACATCAATTATCTCATTTGGATGGAGGCAATTACTGTCCCCATTTTACAGATGAAGAAACTGATGCTGAGAGTAGTAAGTGCCTTGGTCAGGGTCACACAACTAGAGTAAGTCTAAGATAAGATGTGAGATTTTCTTGGCTCCAAGTCCAGCCCCTCGGCCCTTCCCCCAACCAGCGGAAGTTTGCCAGTAGCATGGGCGGTGCCCAAGATTACCCCCATCTCCAATTATCCTTTGTTACTGGGCCTTGGCACCAGGGAGGAATAGCTCAAGAACCCAGAGCCTGGCACACTCACCTCTGGTGGGTCTCCGGTCTCAGATGCAGTTGAGGAGCCGGCATCCAGAGGATCCAGCTGCACCATTTCTGGAGAGGCAAAGACAGAGCGAGGGTTAGCCTGGGGCCTCAGGAACCCAAGCCAGTATATGCAGAAGGGAGGACGGCCTGAGATTGGGGTGCTCAGGGGAATGCTGGCTCAGGCCTGGGAAGAGCGCAAGTGGAAGGCTGTCCTCATATGCTAGTCCCAGCTCTAATACCCAGTGCCTCCCTAGGCAGGGCAGAAATCACAGGATCCTAAAATTGGCTGGGACCTGGTGGAGAGAGGAGGGAAAGACCTCCTCCACCTAAGACCTGAGGAATGACGCCTCTCCCACAAGCTGGCGAGGTGCAGGGAAGATGGCCCCACTTACTATCTTGTGTCACTCTGGGCAAATCAAAACCTCCGACCCTGGATGTCAAATGATAGGGTTGGACTAAACTGGGACAAGCAGCCCACAAAATTCACCACTGCTGCCTGAACAAGATTACAGTGGAATTGGGAAATGTTGAACAAAATAAATAAAATGCAACACAACATAGCTAATGTTAATTTGTGCTTTTCTAAGTCACTAAGTGAACAGCAGGGATCCCTTCCTATTTGAGTTTGACAGGACCTTAGAGGTCTCTTCCAGCTAAAAAATCTATTTTTATTTTTTGGAGGAAAATTGGGGTTAAGCAACTTGCCCAAAGTCACACGGCTATTAAGTGTTAAGTGTCTGAGTTTGGATTTGAACTCAGGTCCTCCTGACTCCAGGGCTGGTGCTCTATTCACTGTGCCACCTAGCCACCCCCATCCTAGGTTCTAAGGGCCCTCCCAGCTCTGACATCCTGGGTTTTAAGGGCCCTCCCAGCTCTGACATCCTGGGTTCTAAGGGCCCTCCCAGCTCTGACATCCTATGTTCTAAGGGCCCTCCTAGCTCTGACATCCTGGGTTCTAGGGGCTTTCCAGCATTCTGATTACCCTCTAGATAACTTAACTGGTTGGTAGGTCCTCAGTGACACGAGGCCTAGAAGTCTCAGGATTAAAGCACCCAAATCTTCTGCTCTGGGGAAGACAGCCAAGAAGCCAAGTATCCTAGCACCAAGCAGTTAACCGCCTACATATCACATCTGCTTAGCACAGGGTTCTGGCATATACCCAGGAAGCTTCTTCCCCCTCCTCCTCCCCGCCCCCCATCACCTGGAAGTTTCCAGGGACTGAGCTTCTGTGAAAAATAGCAATGGATTTGGGGAGCTGCAGAGTCTAAGGGCTGAAGGGGCCTCAGACATCAGGGGGCTCAACCCACTGCCTTTGTAGCTTCCCCTGCAGCCCGTCAGCCATGTGTGAAAGGCCCTGACCCTCAAAGGAATTTTTTAAAAAACAACAGAAATAATTCATTATATAGCATTTTAAATGACGCAAAGAGCTCTACATAGCTCAGCTAACTTGGGTCTCACAACAATGCAGGGAGGGAGGCCCAGGGCAATTACTGTCAATTTTACAGATGAGGCCTGTGACATCCCCAGGGTTATAAAAAAGAGTATCAGGGTCAGGATCTGAACTCAGATCTTCCTGACTCCAAATCCAGAACTGCACTACTGGTAGAAGCAGGTGTCTACACTGTCTTCATGGACTCCTTGTCAGAATCTTTCCTCCTCTCCCCACTACATGTGTGGCGGAGGACCTGTCTCCTGCTTCACTGGGATGGAGGCCAGTGGTCCTGGGGTCAGCTTCCTCAGTCTCCATCCTCCATGTCTAAACCTTCTTACCCCAATGGGCCTCTGAACCTTCCCTCTGGTCAGAGAGGAGATACCCTTGTCATCAGAGCTGCCCCTTCCCTCCCCTCTCTTCTAGGACCATGTTCCAGTGGGCTTCACTTTTCTCAGGTTCCTCAGCCTCTCCCTTTCTGTGGGCTCTGATCCCTTTGCATACAAATACACTCCTAAATAAGCCCTCCCTTTACTCTTCCAGCTATCTCCCTCTCTCTGTCCCTCTCTTCCCTGTGTAATTTATTGAAAAAGTTGTCTACACTGGGGGAGGCCCTTAGAATCCAGAATGTGAGAGCTGGGAGGGTCCTTAGAACCTAGAATGTCAGAGCTAGGAGGGTCCTTAGGACACAGATTATAGAACATCACAGTTAGTAGGAATCAGCAACGCCTAGAGTTCAACCTGTTCATTTTACAAATAGGGAAACTGAGGCCCAGAAAAAAATGACTTATCTAAGGTAAAAAAGTAGCAAAGTCAAGACCAAAACCAAGTCTCTTAGCTACCAGCTTTAGTATGCTCTGGATTTCATCCAGGGCTGACTCAGTTTCCCTCCACTTACCCTCTAGAGGGTCCTTGGTGAGGCCCAGCTGACCAATGATGTATCGCGGAATGTCTGTCTTGATGCCCTGACCCACCCGGGCATGTCCTTCTGCTGCTTCCAGGAGGTGGTAGAATTCTTCAGGATCAAATTCCTGGCAAGTAGGGTGGGAAGAGGAGCTGGAATGGAGCCCCAGTCTCCAGCACTGATGCCTAAGCTCAGTGGACAAGAGCCCAACAGAGGGAGGGGCTGAGCACAAAGCTAGCATATCACCCTCTACAGTGCAAGGATCTGAAGGTTCTTGCCTTTAGCCTGGGGAAGACCCCAGTGAGGGTCCTTCCTCTGATACTTCCAGGCTGTGTGACCATGGACAGGCCACCTAACTTCTCAACACCCCCTGCCCTGGCAATTCTCTGAGATGATTCATTGCAGAGGAGCTGCCAATGTATGCAGGCAGTAGGAAAAGTCCCCACACCAGGGAAGTCACCAGCCTTTGCCAACAACGCGCCCAACAGGAGGGAATGGTGCTGCAGCCTAGAGGCTTCTCCCCGTCCCGTCCCAAGCAGTCAGGCGCCTTGCTTGTTCTTATCTCACCTCCTCTGTCCAACTAAAACCTATTACCCCATCCCTTAAAGCCAGCTCCTGTGCCACCTCCTCCAAGAAGACTTCCTCAGTCACTCTCAGCCAAAGGGAAACTGCCCTTCCCCAGTGCTGATGATCCATAATGCCTGTCTGCCAATTAATTAGATGCTTTGTGAGTGAGCTGAGCTCCAGAAGGCAGACAGGGACCAGGCCACAGGTTCAGAAACTTAGAGCCAGATGGCATCTTAAGAGGTCATATACTCTGCTTCCCTCATTTTATAGATAAGGAAACTGAGGCAGAGAGAGCTGAAGCCTGAGGATGAAAACTTGCCCATGGTCCCATCGATGTAAGAGGGCTCACCTCTTCTCTGTACTAGCATGGTGCATGACACATAAGAGACATTTAATAAACGGACTGTCTCCTCCCACTGTGCCAATCACAAGGACAGGCATACCAGGGGCATCAGTCACCCCAGAACCAAAAGGGAACCTGAGATATTGCCCATTCCTCCTACAACAATCCTCAAGGGTCCAACTGGACTCCCAGATGAGGTATGACCAGGACAGAGGGCCTATCGCCTCCCATGTTCTGGATATCATGGCTCTAAATACAGACTAAGATTACCATAGCCTTTTGGCTGTCATATAACAATAAGCAACATCTTCCTGTGCTTCATGCTGACTCCAAGTCCACTACTTGCCCCCCCC
>NW_027185592.1:0-38981 GCF_028583685.1 Petaurus breviceps papuanus | reverse complement strand
TTGATAGATGGTCAAAGGATCTAAACTGGTAGAAGAAGAAATTTGAGCTATCAGTAAGTCACATAAAATGCTTAATATTAATCATTAATTAATTATTTATTAATATTAATTATTCTCTAATTACTAAAATAACTAGAGAAATGTAAATTAAGGTTACTACCTCACATCTATGAGACACACCTAACATGACAGAAAAGGAAAATGACAAATGCTGGAAAGAATATGAGAAATTGAATATACTAAAGCAATTGGTGGAAATGTGAACTAGTGTGACTATTCTGGAGAAAAAAAATATGGAACTATGCCCAAAGGTCCACAAAACTCTCCATGCTTTTTGACCCAGCACTAGTACTATTAGTGTTTTACCTTAAAGATAGCAAGGAAAAAGGAAAATAACCCCTATGCACAAAAATATTTGTAGCAGTGCTTTCTGTGTTAGCAAAGATTGGAAACTGAAGGGATGTCAACCAATTAGGGAATGGCTGAACAAATTATGACATATGAATATGATGGAATACTATTGTGCTATAAGAAAAAATGAAAGGGATGGTTTGAGAAAAACCTGTGAAGACTCAAATGGACTGAAGCAAAGTGAAGTGAGTAGAAATAGGAAAACCATCTACATAGTAATAGCTATTTGTAAGGAAAAGAAACTGTGAAATATGTAGTAACTCTGATCACTACAATGACTCATCACAACTCCAAAGCACTCATGATATAAAATGCTATCCACCTCCAGATAGAGGACTATTGAACTCACAGTGCAGACTCAAGCAATTTTTCTTTTTTTTTTCTTTTTTATAACCTGGTTTATGGGGAAATAGGTTTTGCATGACTGCATATGTATTTTTGATAACATATTTTTAGTTTTCTTAACAGGTCGTTAGAAGTAAAGGGTAAGGGAAAGAATGCAGAAGTAAAAATAAAATTAAAATTAAAATGGGGATAATATTTGAAGGACATATTAAGGTTATCCTTAAGATCACATTAAATAATTTGATTTGCAAAATTAAAAGCTCTATATAAATGCCTGCAGTTATCATTAGTGGTAGCATAGATGATCTTCTATTTTCTTCATAGCTGTTCAACTATGTTCATAATTGGCTTCTTTTTCTTTTAAAACATGATTAATATAGAAGGTGGGAGCAAAAAGGGAAAGGCTTGACAGCCAGAGTCTATCCTGGGGATATTGAAGCTCAGGCATCTGGGGATGTATATTAACTGGACTGATCAGTTTAAGCATCTTGTAGGATCAAAGACCTAAGTACTTAGTGCTAAGCCTAGGCTATGTTATAGGAAAATTTTTGTCTTAGGCTTTTTCATCTAATACACATGACATAATTTCTTCAGCCATTGTCCAATTAGTTGGTTCCTCACCCCCAGTTTCCAGTTCTTAACTATAACAATAACAAAAAAAATTATATAAGCATTTTGCATATGTGTCCTTTACCTCTTTGATATCTTTGGCATATGTTAGTAGCAGTATTCCTGGGTCAAAGAGTCTGTACAGTTTAATAGCTTTTGGAGAATATTCCCCAAATTTCTTTACAGAATAGTTGGACCAGTTCACAGGCAGTGGTATCTATTTCCCGCATTCCTTCCAGCATTTGTTATTTCTGTTTTTGTCAATTTTGCTGATCTGATGAGTGTGAGCTGATACTTCAGAGGTCTTTTAATTTGCATTTATTTAATCATTTGTAACTGAAAGCATTTCATTTCTATGTGGCTAATGATAGTTTGGATTTTTTGCTCAGAAAAATGTGTATTCATCTGAATTGGGGAATGACTTTTATTCTTATAAATTTGAAAGTTTCCTATATATTGTAGAAATGAAAACTTCATCAGAGAAACTTAAGGATTTCCCACTTGTCTTTTAATTGTAATTGAATTGATTTGTTGTGCATAAATTTTTTATTTTATGTAATCAAAATTGTTCACTCCTAGGAGCCTATTTCCTGCTTGGTAATGAACTCTTCCCCTATCCATGGACCTGACAGGTAAATTTCTTCAATTTGTTCCCTTCAATTCTTTCCTTACTTTAATTGTTGTCCTTATAATTTGTTTATTGTGTCACCCTTTAAGTGTAACTCATATATCCTTTTGGAGCTTATTTTGGTACATGGTGTGAGAAGATGGTCTTAGTACTGAGCCTGCACCATGCAGAAAAAGATTTTGGCGAAGGCTTTTTTGTCAAAAGCTAATTTCTGCAGGATTACTTTTCCATTTTTCCTAATAGTTTCTTGCTCCAGTAATAGGAATCTTTGGATTTAATCAAACTAAGTTGCTATGCTCATTTGTTTTCATCGATTTTGTACCTAATTGTTGTACTGACATTTAATTACCTAAATGTACCTAATTTGTTTTACTGATCAACCTATTTATTTCTAACCCAATACCCAAATGTTTCAATGATTACTTAGTATTAATTGAGATCTAGTAGTTTTAGGCTTCTTTCCCTCTTTTTTTCATTAATTTCCTTGAGATTATTGATGTTTTGTTCCTCCAGGTGAATCTGGTTATTTTTTCCAGTTCTGTTAAGAAATTATTTGAGTATTTTACTGGCATGGCACTGAACAAATAAATTCATTTAAGTAATAATGTAATTTAATTATATTCACTCAATTTTCCCACAAGCAATTATCATAATTACAACATTGCTGCTACTGTACACAATGATCTCCTGGTTCTTCTCACTTCACTTAGGATCAGTTCATATAGGTCTTAACGTGTTATTCTTTTTCCTGAAACCACATTCTTCATCATTTTTCCTTTTTTTTGCAATGCTCAGTTTTATAAGATTGTGAGTCCCATCTTTCTCTCCTCATCTCTACCCTTCCCAATAAAGCAAACACATGGTATACATGTGAGATCATGTTAAGCATATTTCTATATTAGTCACATTGTGAAAGAGGAAAGAGAACAAAAGGGGGAAAATCCACAAAAAAAAAAAACCCAAACAACCACACTGAAAATTGTTTGCTTTGATCTACATTCAGACTCCATAGTTCTTTCTCTGGATGTGGATAGCATTTTCCATCATGAGTCTTTTGGAACTGTCTTGGATCATTGCATTTCTGAGAAAAGCCAAGTCCCAAGTAGAACCACATCTTTTACTGGAAACCTTACCCATCCCCTCTTAATTCTTGTGTCTCCCTTTTGTTAATTCCTTTATGTAGTTTGATTTGTATGTATTTGTTTGCCTGTTGTCTTCCCCATTAGATTGCAAACTCTTTGATGACAACTTTTTTTTTGTTATCATTGCTTTTTGGAGGGGGGAAGGTATGGCAATTGGGGTTAAGGGACTTGTCCAAGGTCACACAGCTAGTAAGTGTTAATTGTCTGAGGCCACATTTGAACTCAGGTCCTCCTAAATCCAGGGCTAGTGCCCCATTCACTGCTCCACCTAGCTGCTCACAACAGTAACTTTTCCATCTTTTTGTATCATTACCTGCAAAATTCCTGCCTATAGTAAACACTTAATAAATGTTTAGTGATTGATTGATGGCTTCCTTTATAAATTTGAACACTATGGCATTTGGAGTGAATTAAGTAACCTTAAATTAAGAGTTTAACGCGTGTGCGTGTGTGTGTGTGTGTATGAAATGGCTGTATTTTGGGCCCTTCTGGCTTACAGTGAATGTCAACAGTAATTGTTTCTCTTTGGAACCGCAACCCTGAGGGACTTCCCAGCTTGATTTTTTCTTTTCTTTTTCTAATTAAAGGAGCCATCTCTTGACTCACTGTTTTTTATCAGAGTTTTTTTTTTTTTGCTTTTTTTGGAGGGCAGTTGTGGTTAAGTGACTTGCCCAAGGTCACATGGCTATTTTTGTGTTAAGTGGGTGAGTCCGGATTTGAACTCAGGTCCTCCTGACTCAAGGTTCGGTGATCTATTCACTGCGCCAACTAGTCAACCCTTGGTCACATCTTAAAGAGGTCTATTCATTGAAAGGGCATTATATTACTTCAAGTGAGTACTTGGAAAGATCTTAGCCTGAAATGGCCAGGATCTCCCATTGCATCCTGGATTATCTCTAGTCATCACTGGATCCAGATGGCTCTGGAGGAGAAAGTGAGGCTGGTGACCTTGCACAGCCCTCCCTCACTCAAATGAAAGTCAACAGTAAGTCATGTTATCACTTCCCTGATGCCATGCTACTCTTTGAAAAAGATGGACAAACACAACAATTTATTATTATTTTTTTATGGTAACTTTCAGCATAAAATAGTTTCCTTGTTTATCCATTTATATTTTTTGAATTTTTCTTTTTTTTGCTTTGTCATATAGGATGATTGAAATTCTTACATTTTTTTGGATTCACTTTGTAAAGTGAATTATACATTCATTTTGTAAAGTGAATTTAAAGTAAAATTGTCCAATCCCTTCATTTTTATTTTGTGTATATCTTGGCTTTTTAAATGGGTTTTGCTCTCCTCTTTTTTTTTCTGGTTATATATTTCTTCTCCTTTCTCCTTTTCCCTCTCATTTACTTAAATAAAGTGCCCCTTCCTCTCCTTCCCTTCAGGTAATCTTGTTCTGGTTTTTCTTCTATTTTTTTTTTTTTTTTTGCCTTTTGGAGGGCAATCGGGGTTAAGTAACTTGCCCAAGGTTACATGGCTAGTTTTTGTTTTGTTTTGTTTTGTTTTGTTTTCTTGTGTGTGTGGGTGTTAAAAGTCTGAGGCTGGAACTGAACTCGGGTCCTCCTGACTCTGGGCCTGGCGCTTTATTCACTGTGCCAACTAGCTGCCCCTCTGGTTTTCCTTCTAAAATTGTTTCAAATCCTTTTTAAAAAACTGAATATCTATCCTTTTCACATTATTATTGTGCTCAGATTTGCCAGACAGATCACCCTGGACTAGATCCTGTGCTCCACTGCTCTTCAGAACATATTATTTCATTCCTTTCTATATTTTGGGAGGTTTATAATAGTCTGGCATCAGTTGAGATTGCTTTTCTTTCTGATTGAATATCTTTCTCCTTATTTATTGCAGAACTTCTTTTGGAATTAATTGTTAAATTTAACCACCATTACATGGAATTTGTAACCTCAGGTTTTTTTTTCTGAAGTAATCTGAAAAATCTTGCAATTGGTATTCCATTTTCTATGTTCTGAATGTCTGACAGTTCTCTTCTGTTATTCCTTGAATTGTGTGAAGTTTGTGTGTGTGTGTGTCCTGTCTTGCTCTTCTGGAAGACCTATAATACCTATGTTGTGTCTAATCTGTCTCCAAGATCAGTATGTTTTGTTTGCATACTTTATTTCATTTTTTTTGCTTTGAATAGTATTTTATTTTTTCCTACAATTACAAATCAAGAAAATGTTTAGCATTCAACTTTTGCAAGATTTTGCGTTCTAATTTTTTTCTCCCTCTCCCTCACCCCACCTTCTTAAAATGGTAGGTAGTTTTATATAGTTTATGTATATGCTGATATTTAAAACATATTGCCATATTCCATCATTATTAACTTCCCAGCTTCCTTTAAGTTAAGGTATTATTTTCCTCAATAATCTTTCTGTATTTTTCTTTCCATCTGCCCAATAGTACTTTTTAAAGGAGCTCTTTTCTAATTTCCTCTTCATTGGAGGTGAATTTACCTTTCTCATTTTTGATACTTGCAATTTTCTTCTTTATTTTAGTCAAATTGATCAGAAGATTATCAATTTTATTATTATTTTTCATAAAACTGCACTTAGTTTTATGTATTAGTTCAATAGTTTTCTTAATTTCAATTTTATTAATCTCTTCTTTGGTTTTCAGTATTGCAAATTTGGTATGTAACTGAAGATTTTCAATTTGTTCTTTTTCTAGCTTTTTCAGTTGCATGCCCAATTCAATGATCTCTTCTTTCTCTATTTTATTCATGTAAGCATTCAGAGATACAAAACTTCCCCTAAGAACCACTTTCACTGCATCCCATAAGTTCTGGTGTGTTGCCTCACAATTGTCATTGTCTTAAATGAAGTTATTTGTTTCTATGATTTGTTGTTCAACTCTTGTTCTTTAGGATGAGATTATTTAGTTTCCAATTAATTTTTAGTTTGTCTTTTCATGGTCCTCTATTGCATATCATTTTTATTACATCATGATCTGAACAGGATACATTAATATTTCTTTTCTCCACTGGACTGTGAAGTTTTTATGCTCTAGTACTGTAATGGCAATCACAGAAGTAGTTCGCACCTTGTTTCAGCTAATGAATTAATGTCTTGTTTCAGTTCAAGTTTATTTTCAGCCTTATATTAAGTCTGTTAGAAAACAGAATTTGTGAACTCCACAACTTGTGAACCTTAGAACTTGTGAACTCCTGGGAAGAAGCTAGTGACCATATATAAGGAGAGCCCCAGGGTTTGAGACAGCAGAACTGAGAAGAGGATTCTTGTGATGGCAGAATCAAGAAGGAGAAAACTTGTGGTATCCCAGCACTTTGTTTGTCTGCTCTGTCTTTCTTTTGTTTGTTTGTGATACTTTGTACAGAAGCCCTGGGACCTTACTGGAAGCCCTGAAAGAGTATTTTCTAGTGGGATGTTTACAGAAGTACTGGAGGAGGGTTGTCCTCCAAGGTCCTGGGACTTTACTGATGATTGTGCTGACCTCTTGGACCTTGTTTGTGGGTCTGTGTTTATTTCTATGCTGATGATTTATGTTTAGTTCTCAGACCTTGCTGGTGGATCTGAGTTGATTTCACAGGCAGATAGTGAATTGATGATGGTACTGGAAATGTGCATGAATATTACTGTGGCTCTGTTAAGCTTTGTCTTCCCAGAAACAGGAACTGTGAAGGACTTAAGTTGGACTGGACACTGTGAGCTTCAATATGGAATGGGAACTGGGAGAAGAACTGGACAAGGAGCTGGACAAGGAACTGGGAGCTGCCTGCCTTTGAACACAGGTGACAGTTGGAGCTGGGACCATGGAAGAGGAACCATGGAAGCTGAGAGCCAGCGTTGAGTAAAGCTGAAAGAAGACTTTACTTGGATACTGTGTACTGACTGAAAAGATTATGATTTATTGTGACCTAGGGGTGGAGAACTTAACTTTGACTTTTGTACATTGTTACTAAATTAAGGATTTTGTGATTAATTAAATGAATATGCTTTGTTCAACACCACATGGCCACTTTGGTGAAAACAATGTGGCCATTTTAGTGATAAGTTGATGAGGTCTGACATGGTGAATGTTGTATTTTTATTTTCTGTGATGAGTTGTAACATGGTGAATGCTGTACCATGTTTTTCTTTTTAAAAGTTTTTTTTAATTAATTTGTTTGTTTACTTTTAGTTTACAAGATTCAATTCCATGATTCCTTGAGTTAAATGTTCTGTCCCCTCCCCCCATTCCCTTCACCATGGTGGCATACAGTCATGTATAGGATCTGTAAATACTTTCACATTAGACATTAGTCAGGTTATAAAGATGGAATGAAAAATGGTAAAGAGGAGATAAAACCAAACAAGTAAAGGAAAAAATCTCTGGTAGTTTGCTTCAATCTGAATACAAATTCAGTTCTTTCTCTGGATGTAGACATCACTCTCCATAATGAGTATTTTGGAGTTGACTTATAACCTGCATTGATGAGACGAGTCCAATCTATCACAGTTGGTCGTCACACATACGTTGTGTCTGTAATTTTGTACAAATTTCTCCTGGTTCTGCTCTTCTCACTCAGCATCAGTTCATATAAGCAGCTTCAGGTAAATAAGAAGTCTATCTGCTTCTCATTACTTATAGCACAATAGTATTCCATAACATGCATATACCACAACTTAATCAGCCATTCCCCAATTGATGGGCCTCCCCTTAATTTCCAATTCTTTGCTACCATAAAAAGATCTGCTATAAATAATTTTGTACATATGGGTCTATCACCACTTCAATGATCTCTTTGGGATATAACCCTAGATGTGGGTCAAAGGTTATGAAATTTTTTATAGACCTTTGGTCATAATTCCAGATTGCTCTTCAGAAAGGTTGGATAAGTTCACAACTCCACCAGCAATGCATTGGTTTTCCAATTTGCCCACATCTCCTCCAGCATTTGTCATTTTCCTGTTTTGTGATTTTAGCCAATCTGACTGGTGAGATGTGGTACCTTAGAGTTGTTTTGATTTGAATTTCTCTAATCAACAGTGAATTAGAGCATTTCTTCATGGGCTTATAAATATCTTATTTTGTTTCTCTCAAAACTGCCTGTTCATATCCTTTGACCATTTATCAATTGGGGAATGACTGTTATTCTTATAGATTTGACCCAATTCTCTGTTTATTTTAGAAACGCATCCTTTGTCAGAGACATGGTTGTAAAAATTTTTCCCAATTTCCCATCTTTCTCTTAATCTTGATTACATTGGCTTTGTTTGTACGGAAGCTTTTCAATTGCATGTAATCAAAATTATCCATTTTGCATTGTATAGTGCTCTCTAATTCTTGTTTAGTCATAAAGTCTTTCCCTCTCAACAAATCTGACATGTAAAGTATTCCTTGTTTTCTGAGACTGCTTACAGTATCAACCTTTATATCTAGATCATGCACCCATTTAGACTTGATTTTGGTATATGGTGTTAGATAATGGTCCAGTTTCTGTCATAGTGTATTCCAGTTTTCCCAGCAGTTTTTGTCAAATAGTGAGTTCTTATCCCCAAAACTGGGGCCTTGGGGTTTATCAAACAATAGATTACTATAGTCATTGACTGCTGAATCTCGTGTGCCTAAACTATTCCATTGATCCACTACTCTATTCCTCAGCCAGTACCAAGTAGTTTTGATGACTGCTGCTTTCTAATACACATTGAAATCTGGTATAGCTAGTCCACCCTTCCTAACATTTCTTTTCATTAATTTCCTTGATTTTCTGGACAGTTTTTTCTTCCCAATGAATTTTGTTATTATTTTTTCTAGCTCTATAATGTAGTTTTTGGTAAATTGATTGGTATGGCACTAAATATATAATTTAATTTAGGTAAAATTTCCATTTTTATTATATTACCTTGACCCAGCCATGAGCAATTGATATTTTCCCAATTAGTTAGATCTGAATTTATTTGTGTGAAAAGTGTTTTGTAGTTGTGAACATATAGGTCCTGGGTTTGTTTTGGCAGGTAGACTCCCAAATATTTTATTATGTCTACATTAACTCTAAATGGGATTTCTCTTTCTATCTCTTGCTGTTGAATTTCATTGGAAATATATAGAAATGCTGAGGATTTATGTGGGTTTATTTTATATCCTGCAACTTTGCCAAATTTATTTATTGTGTCAAGTAGTTTTTACTTAATTCTCTAAGTATATCATCATATCATCTGCAAAGAGTGATAGCTTGGTCTCTTCTTTGCCTAATTTGATTCCCTTGATTTTTTTTCTTCTCTAATTGCTACTGCTAACATTTCTACTACCAGATTGAATAAGAGGGGTGATAGGAGACACCTTTGTTTCACCCCTGATCTTATTGGAAATGCTTCTAGCTTTTCCCCATTACATATAATTTTTGCTGATGATTTTAAATAGATGCTACATATTATTTTAAAGAAGGCTCCATTTATTCCTATATTTTCTAGTGTTTTTAAAAGAGTGGATGTTGTATTTTGTCAAAAGCATTTTCTGCATCTATTGAGATAATCATTTGTTTTCTGCTAGTTTTATTGTTGATATTATCAATTATACTGATGGTTTTCCTAATATTAAACCATCCTTGCATTCCTGGAATAAATTCTACCTGATCAAAGTGTATTATTCTTGAGATAAGTTGCTGTAGTCTATTTGCAAATATTTATTTAAAATTTTTGCTTTTATATTCATGAGGGAGATTGGCGTATAATTTTCTTTCTCTGTTTTATCTCTTTCTGATTTAGGTATCAGTACCATATTTGTGTCATAAAAAGAATTTGGTAGGAATCCTTCTTCACTTTCCCAAATTGTTTGTAGAGTAGTGGAATGAATTGTTCTATAAGGTTTTGATAGAATTCACTAGTAAATCCATCTGGCCCTGGAGATTTTTTTCCTAGGGTGTTGACTTTTGGCATGTTCAATTTCTTTTTCTGAGATGGGGTTATTTAAGTAATTTACCTCCTCTTCAGTTAATCCGGGCAACTTGCATTTTTGTAAATATTCATCCATTTCCCTAAGATTGTCAAATTTACGTGCATACAATTGGGAAAAATAATTCCTAATTATTGTTTTGATTTCCTCTTCATTGCAGGTAGATGCACCCATTTCATTTTTGATACTCATAATTTGGTTCTTTCTTTTTTTATCATATTGACTAAAGGTCTATCAATTTTATTGTTTTTTTCATAAAACCTGTTCTTAGTTTTATTTATTAATTCAATAATTTTCTTAACTTCAGTTTTATTAATCTCTCCTTTGGTTTTCAATATTTCTAGTTTAGTATTTAATTGGGGATTTCGAATTTGTTGTTTTTCTGGGTTTTTCAATTGCATGCACAATTCATTGACTTCCCATTTCTCTAATTTAATTATGTATGCACTCAGTGATATAAAACTTCCCCTAAGAACTGCCTTTAATGCATCCCACAAATTTTGGTATGTTGACTCATTATTATCATGCTCTTGAATGAAATTACTAATTGTTTCTCTATTTTCTTGTTTGACCCACTCATTCTTTAGGATTAAATTGTTTAATTTCCAATTAGTTTTTATTCTGTCTTTCCATGGCCCTTTATTGCATAATGATCTGAGGAGGATGCATTTAATATTTTTTCCTTACTGCACAGAATTGTGAGGTTTTTATGCCCTAGAACATGGTAGATTTTTGAGTATGTTCCATGAGCCGCTGAGAAGAAAGTATATTCCTTTTTATTCCCATTCAATTTTCTCAAGAGATCTATCATATCTATCCTCTCTAAAATTCTGTTCACCTCCTTAACTTCTTTCTTGTTTTTTTTGAGGTTGAATTTATCAAGTTCAGAGAGGGGGAGATTACGGTCTCCCCCTAATATAGTTTTTCTATCTATTTCTACCTCTAATTCCTTGACCTTCTCCTGTGGGAATTTGGATGCTATACCACTTGGTGCATATATGTTAAGTAATGATATTGCTTCATTCTCGATGGTGCCTTTTGACAGCCTATAGTTTCCTTCCTTATCTCTTTTAATTAGATTAATTTTTGCTTTTGCTTTGTCTGAGATAAGGATTGCTACCCCTGCTTTTTTTCTTTAGCTGAGGTATGATATATTTTACTCCAGCCTTTTGCCTTTACCCTGTGTGTATCCCTCTGTTTCAGATATGTTTCTTTTAAACAGCATATTGTAGGATTATGATTTTTAATCCATTCTGCTATCAGCCTCCATTTTATGGGAGAGTTCATTCCATTCACATTTATAGTTATGATTATTATCTGTTTCTTTCCCTCCATTCTATTCCCTCCCCTGTGAATGCTTATATTTTTTCTCTCCTTCTCCCTTCCCCTCCTTAATAGTTTTCCTTTTGAGCACTGCCTCCGTCAGTATTCCCTTATAAGCCCCCCTCCCTTTTCCTCCCCTTTCCCCTTATTTCTTCCCTCCCTACTAACCACCCCCTCCTTTTCATAGCCCTTTCACCCTCCTAATGCCTGTAGGATATTTTTATACTTAATGAAGTATGTCATTTCTTATTTGAACCAAGAATGACAAGAACAAATCTCATGCAAAGCTCCTCTCCCTCCCCTCTTTCCCTCTAATGTGATATGTTTTGCGTCTCTTCTCCATATAGTCCTATGCTTAACTGGTTGTTGTTCCCTCTTTGCATCAGAACCAATGAGGGAAAAGCTCATCTAATACTCATTTCCCTCCCTTCTTTTCCTCTGCTATGTTGTTTTTATTCCTCTTTGCATGGCATAAGTTACCCTTTTGTACTTCATTACTCTTCTTCCTTTGCAGTCCCTTTGTAGCCCTTAATAAGATTTTTAAAATTGTCATTTTGTGTATTTTATACTCATGCCCTCTACTCGTCTATAAACAATTTGCTCTTATTAAATAAAAGAGGGTGTGTGTGTGTGTGTGTGTGTGTGTGTGTGTGTGTGTGTGTGGTGTTTTTTTTTTCCTTGTTTAGTTTTTGGATCTCCTTTTCCATATCATATACTTTTCTTTTTAAGGAGCTGTTTTCTTCATTGTAATGTTTTTCTATTTCTGCAATTTTGATTTTAAAAGAATTATTCATCTTGTCTTCTATCTCTCTGATTTGGTTTTCAAAATTCTTTGTGAGCTCATCTAGGGAGCTTTCTGTGCTTGGCACCCATTCCCTGTTGATCTTTCAGCTGTGGGTTTTGAGTTTGCGTTGTCTCCCTGTGAGTTTGTTTTCTCCCTCTGAGGATAGTAGAACTCCAAAGTCTTTGTAGTCTGCTTTCTACCCATTTTGAGGCAGGGCCCTAGCCACACCCTTCCTCTAGGGTTCCCAAGCTTTTACTATTGAGGGTTTTGCCCTGGGGAATAGTTACTATGTTTTCAGGGCCAGAGGGGGCAGTTGGAGCAGGAGTTCACTCTGCCATCCTGGTCCTTGGAGGTTCTGATAGGTGCTTTTTAAAAAACATTCTGGGCTATGGAGTAGTAGTCCCAGGAGTATTTGCTGTCCTGGACAGGGGCCCTGAATTTGGTTCTTACCTTGCACTTTCCAGTCCCAGTGCTTTGGTGGTAGGCCTGTTAGTGCCCTTGTGGTTGGTGGGCCAACTTGCCCCCCAAGTTGATCAGGCCTCCTCCTGGCCTGCCTCTGCATGCCCACTGCCTTCCCGGCCTGCCTCTGTACCTTGATTGTCTATGAATGTTTTGCTCTGATTTGTTATTGAATAGAGAATTCACTATACTATGTAATCAGAATCTTGAAAGCTGTTCACAGAAGCAGTTCTCTGAAAAGCTTCTTGTTCATGGGTTTACAATTTTCAAACTCCTTTTTGAGTTCCTCCATGGCCTGTGACTAATTCATATTTTTCTTGGAACCTTTTGATGCAGGAGTTTGACTTTGTTGTCTTCTTCTGCTTCTGTTTTTATCTTCTTTGTAACCAAAGAAAGATTCTATAGTCTGATTTCTTTTCCTCTGTTTGCTCATTTTTCCAGCCAGTTACTTGACCTTTGAGGTCTTTGCCATGGTAGAATTCTGTTCCCAGACTGGAGAGTGCTGTGTCCCAAATATCTCTTTATTTGTACAGCTGTTGTCAGAGCTAATTCTCTGCACTACTGCAGAACTTTGAGGAAGACTTTCTTTCCATAGAAGCCACAAGCTCTCCTATGTGAGCACTCCTCTTCACCCCAGAACTGCCACCCAGATCCAAGCAGGGCAAAGCAAGAGAATTCTGTCTCAGAGCCAGCAATGGGATTCCTGCAATTGTAATATGATCAGCTGCTTGGTCCCCCCACCATATGTGGGCCTGGAGTTCTGGAAACAGCAGTCAGTGCTACTGCTGCAGCAGAGACTGCCACCTAGGCCCCTGAGAGGCACGGGCCATACTGCACTCTTCCCTCACCCAGGTCCAACATAATTTTCTCACTGACATTTTACTTTTTCTTTGGTGTTTATGTGTTGAAAAGTCTAGAAACCGGGGCAGCCAGGTGGCTCAGCGAGTAAGAGCATCGGCTCCAGTGTTGGGATGACCTGGATCAAATCCGGGCTCAGATACTTAGCACCACACCCAGAAATAATAACTGGCCATGTAACCTTGAGCAAGTTACTTAACCCCAATTGCTTTAAAAAAAAAGAAAAGTCTAGAAACTGCCAGTGATTTAGTCCCTGGAGTTCTGCTTCAGCCTTATTTGTGCCAGAATGGGACTGCGTTCTGCTCCCAGCCTGGTGTTATAGACCCTACCTGATGGCCTATTATGCTTATTTTAGTGGGAGATTTGTTTCACTCTGTCATTTTGTGGGTTATGCAGCTTTAAAATTTGTTTAGAGTAATTTTTTATAGATATTGGAGGCAATTTGGGGATGAACTCAAGTAAGTTCCTGCTTTTATTCTGCCATGTAGACTCCATCCCCTGAGCTTAGTTTTTTCTTGTATGGTCATGAACTCTTCCTCTAACCATCATTTGACAGGTAATTTTTCCATGTCCCTCTAATTTATTTATGTCATCTTTTATACCTTAATCATATGCTATTTAGAGCTTGCCTTGGTACATAGTGTGAGAAGTTGATTTATACATAGTGTCTGCCAGACTGTTGTTCAGTTTTCCCAACAGTTTTGGGGTTTGTCAAATACTAATCTACTCTGCTCATTTGCTTCCCTACATTGTATACTTAAGCTGTTCACATGATCAATCTTTTTATTTGTATCCCAGTGAATTGCTTTAATGATTATGGCTTTGTAGAATATTTTGAGATCCAGTAGTGGCAGGTCTTGTCCTTTATCACTTAAAAAAATATTTCCCTTGAGATTATGCACCTTTTTTCCCCTCCAGATGAATTTTGTCATTTTTTTCTAATTCTATAACATAATCCTTTAGTAGCTTGATTGGTATGGCACTGAACAAGTAAATTAATTTAGGTAATATCTGTTTTATTATATTGATTCAATTTACCCATGAGCAACTTCCCTGATCATTTAGATGCATATGTTTGTAAAATGTTTTGTAATTATGGTTGTATAATTCCTGTTTTAGTAGGTGGACCTCCAATTATTTTATATTGTATGGATTTATTTTAAATGGAATTTTTATTTATTTCTTCTTTCTGGGTTATGTTTGTAATATAGAGAAATGCTGATTTGTGCAGCTTTATTTTGTTTCCTCCAAATTTGCTGAAAGTAATAATTACAATATAGTCTTTGATATGTCTGTCTAAGTTTCTCTAAGTAGAGCATCATATTACCTGTAAAAGTGATAATTTTTCCCATTTATTCCTTTTCTAGAGCAAGCATTTCTATATTATTTTCCCCAAATTATATGTAAAAACAATTTTTAAAATTCATTTAAATTTTTTTGAGTTCCAAATTCTCTCCTCACTTCAATGAGAAGGCAAGATATTTGATGTAGTTTATACATCGTCAGTCATGCAAAACACATTTTCTTGGTAGTCATATTATGAAAGGCAAAAGAGATGAAACCCCCTCCCCCCAAATAAAGAAAAAGTGACCTCAGTCTGCATTCAGACTCCATCATTCCTTTCTCTATACATGGATTACTTTTTCATCATATATCCTTTAGAATTGACTTGGATCATTGTATTACTGAGAATAGGTAAGTGATTCACCATTGATCATCATACAATATTGCTGTTACTGTATAACATGTTCTCCTGGTTCAGCTCATTTTACTTGGCATCAGTTCATGTAAATCTTTCTGAGAACATCCTGTTTATTTCTTATAGTACAATAGTATTCCATCACAATCATATACAACAACTACTTCAGTCATTTCCCTATTCACTCAAAATCAAGATGCTATTAAACAGATCCAAACAAACGAAAGAGTAGAAGGCAATGTGAAATATCTCATTGTAAAAACCACTGACCTGGGAAATAGATCTAGGTGAGATCATTTAAAAATTGTTGGACTGCCTGAAAGCCACGCTCAAAGTAAGAACCTAGAAATCATCCTTCAGGAAGTTCTCAAAGAAATCTACCCTGATGTTTTAGAACCAGAGGGCAAAATAGAGGTTGAAAGAATCCACTGATCACCTCCTGAAAAAGATCCCCAAAAGAAAACTCCTAGGAATATTATTGCCAGGTTCTGGAATTCCCAGATTAAGGAGAGAATATTACAAGCAGCCAGGAAGAAACAATTTGAATATTGTGGAAACACAATCAGGATAACCCAGGATCTGGCAGCTTCTACACTGAGGGATCAAAGGGCTTGGAATATGATATTCCAGGGGTCAAAGGAGCTGGGATTAAAACCAAGAGTTACCTTCCCAGAAAAACTGAGTAGAATGCTTCAGGGGAAAATATAGTCATTCAGTGGAATAGAGGACTTTCAAGCATTCTTGCTGAAAAAAACTAGAGTTGAATAGAAAATTTGACATCCAGATACAAGAAGCAAGAGAAGCATGAGAAGGTAAACAGGAAAAAGAAATCATAAGGAATTTATCAAAGTTGAACTATTAACATTCATACATGGAAAGACAATAATTGTAACTTATGAAACTTTTCTCAGTAGTTGAAGGGAATAGAAAAATATGTATATATATATATATATATATATATACACACATACACACATATTTATGTCTATATATGAGGGTATATGTGCATATGAATACATATGTGAATGTGTGTATATATGTTTACTGATATACATAGATAGAGGGCACAGGTCCAATTTAACAGGAAAGGATGATACTTAAAAGGTGAAATTAAGAGGTGAGAGAGGAATCTAATGAGGGGACATGGGAAGAGACAGAATGGGGTAAACTATCTTATATATAAGAGGCAAGGGAAAATGATTACAATGGAGGGGAAGAATAGGAAGGCAAAAGGGAATGGGTCAACCTTATTCCCATTGAATTTGGCTTGAGGAGGGAATGAAATACACACTAAATAGGGTATCTCACCCTCCAGGAGAGTAGGGGGGAAGGGGATCAGAGGGGGATGATGGAAAGGAGGGCAGGCTGGGGGGGAGGGAAGTTGGAAACATCCACTTTTGAAAAGGGACAGGATCAAAGTAGAGAATAGAACAAGTGGGAGGTGGGATAGGATGGAGGGAAATATAGTCAGTTTTTAAAAAAAATATCTACTATGTTATTTTTTGCATTGGCCACACATGTACAACAAGCTGAACTGCTTATCTTCCCAGTAAGGGTGGGTGACAAGGGAGGAAGGGAATGAATCTGGAATTCAATGTTTTAAAATCAAATATTCAAATATATATTTATATATTATTATTATTATTAATGCTATTTTACATGTAATTGGGAAATAAGATATACAGCCACTGGGGTATAGAGATCCACTGGAAAAGTCGAAAGTGGTACAGGAGAATACATGGGAGAGAGCAGGTTGGAGGAGTGGATATCCTGTATCCTGTGGGACTGCTATTTTGGGGCAGTGGGTAGGGGAAAAACAGGGAGAAAATTTGTAACTCAAAATCTGGTGGAAATGAATGACGTAAATCAGAAGTTAATAAAGCATTTGAAAAAAAAGAGATCTCTCCTTGGTTATTTAATGCAAACTGAGAAAATGTGACTTACTGTGGCCTAGGGGTGGAGAGCTCTGACCTTTATATTTAGAGCATTGAGTTAAGGAGTTCTCCAATTAAGAAGAAAGAAGGCTTTTTGATTGAAGCGATTAAGATGATGTGACCTAGGGGTGGAGGACTTTGACTTTTGTACTTTGTCTCAATTAAGGAGGCTTGCCTCCCTAAGGATAATTGAATTAAGGGCTTATTAAATTATTGCATCACTAAATGTATGTTATCTTTTGCTTAAATCTATGTGACCATTTTGGTGAAAACTATGTTGTCACTTTAGTGATAAGTTGTTAAGCAGTAACATTGTGAATGCTGTATTTTAATTTCTGTGAATGTTTTGTCTTAATTTGATGCCTTAATTACTGAACAAATAGAGAGTTCACTATACTCTGTAATCTGAGGCTTGAAAGTTGTTCATAGCAGCAGTCCTCTGGAAAGCTGCTCGTGTTTGGCTTTACACCCTCCTTTCTGTTAACCCTGTCTCTCTTATTACCTTCCCCTCCTACTTTTCCTGTATGGTAAGATATACTTCTATAACCAAGTGTACAGCCCGCTCTGCACTGTGCTCCACTTTCACCCCGGTGCAACAGACTTCCAACATTCTAAATCATTTCGAGCTTGAAAATTGCTTTATTCCATACCTTTGTTGTTTCTACAACTGAAGAATTTGTTTTGAGGCTTTATTTAAAATTGTTTGGAGAAGTTTGGGGAGAGCTCAAGTGACTGCCTACCTTTTCTCTGCTATCTTGTATTAAGGACATCTCTCTTTATTGGTCTGCTTTTTAGTGTTTTTTTAAACAAATATGGGTATTGTATCTTGTCAAAAAATGTTTTTTGCAACTATTATTCAAATTGTGCTTCTTTAATTATTCTTTGTTGTTAATATGGAAAATTATGTATGTAGTTTTCCTAACATTGAATCAGCCCTGAATTCTTAATATAAATCTAGCCTGATTATAAGGCATACTCTAATGTTGCTAGGTCTCCTTACTAATCTTTTATTGAAATGTTTCCATCAATAGACATTAAGCAAATATATTATAGATTAACTATAATTTTCTTTCTTTGTTTTGTCTCTGCCTGGTTTATGTACCAAACTCACGCTTGAATCACAGAAGGAATTTTGTAAGACTTTTTCTTTTCCTATAAGAGAAATGATTATTAATAACCAATATTTTGGGGGAAATCCAGAGTTTTCCCTTTCTTCTAAAGTACCAATTTTAAAAAGTAAAATGTCCAGTTTCTTGAATGATATTATTGATAATGAGATTGAATTAAGTCTCCTCAGTCTTGGTCAGACCCCATCCAACCTTACAAGGAATTTAGTCTAAGGTGGCTATGGGTAGGGTAAATTCTTTGAGTAGACTGTTCAAAACTGGGGGTTATCTTGAGTATGGAGATAGGATTCTCTGTAGAAGAGTGACATGATAAGACTTTCAGCTACTCATTTTAATATAGCCCACCTCCCATTATGTTAACTAATCAAAATTGATTGCCACTCCTCTTCCAAAAGAATATATAAGCCCTGAGCCCACCACCATGATTGTCTTTTTTTTAAAAGAGATGGTCAAATGACGATCCTTTCATTAACAAAATGCTGGCCTTATTAATAAAATAATTGAATTAACCAGCAACTATGTCTCTCAAACTTTTTTTTTCACCACACCTGTTTTCAAAGGTTTTGTAGCATTAAAATTTTTTGTTCTTTAAATATTTGATAGAATTTGCTTCTCAATCCAATTGATCCCAATGGTTTTTCCTTTGTGAATTCATTTATGTGTTTAAAAACATTTTCTAAAGTAGTGTTATTTAAGTACTCTATTCTGTACATCAGTGTAATTTTATTTGTATAAATATCCATTTGTTACTTTTAGATTGCCAGTTTTATAGGCATACAGTTGGGGAAAATAGCTCCAAATACTTACTTTTAGCTTTTTGTCAGTGTTTATAACATCATTTTTCCATTGCTAATACTGTTAATTCAGTTTTTCCCTATTTCTTTTTAAATTAAAGTTAGGGACTAGCATGTCTATTTTAGTGTTTCTCTCCCTCCTATCCACCCAAACACCCACCTTTAATACTAATTTTATTTATTAAATCAATGTTTTAATTTAATTTTCAGTTTTGTTAATCTCTCTGTTTAAAAATTTTAGCATTTATTTTTTGAATACAAAGGGTCTAAGAGTTGTTCTCTTATATTTTCATTATCTTCATTTCTATGTAGAGTCATTGATAATTTTTATAAATAAATTTGCAAATGATGGTTTTTACCTAATTCATATATGCAATGCCAAAGCCAAAAATTATTTTACTAAATTATTAGAAAAAAAGCAGTAACAAAAATGAAAGGCAAAAAGTCAAGAATATCAAAGGAACTAATGAAAAAATGTAAAGGAAGGAGGTTGAGCAATATCACATCTTAAACTATATTATAGGGCATTAATTATCAAAATGATATCATACTGGCTAAGAGAAAGGTAGATCAGTGGGGCAGGATAGACATCCAAATTACAGCAGCAAATAAATATAGTAACCTAGTATTTGTCAAGTCTAAAAACTTAAGTTTTAGGACAGATTTGGCAAAAATTGTTGGGAAAACTGTAAATCAGTCTGGCAGAAATTGGGCAAAGACCAAAATGTTATACCACTTACAAAGATAAGATCAAAATGGATTCATTTATCAAAATGAATACATATAAAGAGAGATATTACAAGAGAATATGAAGACATGGAATATATTATCTATCAGACAGAAGGACAGGCAAATATTTTATGAATAAATAAGAGATAGAGAGCAGTGTGCGGTGTAAGATTTATACTTTGTCTTAAATTAAATTAAATTTTTTTTTTACAAAAAAGGAAATGTAGCCAAAATCAGGAAGAAAACAAAAAATTGGTAGGAAAATTTCTAGGCAGATTCTCAGAGATAAAGATCGCATACCTCAAATATATAAAGAATGTTTTTTCATTTTTTAAAATTTTATTTTAGACTCCAACACCACCACACAAATACAAAATAGATAAAAGAAACAAAAACATAGTATAAACTTAAATACAAATTAAAAAATGAAAAAAAGTATCTCATGTGTATAGCAGAATATGAGAGGATAAAAAATATGTAACAATAAATTTTCATTTCAAGAAAGCCCATATATTTTTGTTTTTGCCTATCTCTTGTTTCCTATCCCTCCTGCCTCCTCTACTTTACTTCTACACACTACTTTGCCCTCCTATTATTTGCCTAACCCCCTCCAAACATCCCTCCCCTATCCTCCCATTCCTATAATCTAAACACCCTTCTATAGCACCTTATATTTATTTTCTCACCCTCCCCTCTAGAGATCCCTCTCTTATCTTTTTATTCACGTTGATCTAAATACCATTCTATACCCTCTTTTGCCTACTCCTCACTTTCTTCTGAAAGATCTCTCCCTTATCAATATCCCATTACCATTTAATTTTTTCTGAATTTAGAAGACTTTTATACTCTTCTACATATGTATGTAATGTTCCCTCCTAAACACATTCCCAATGAAAGCAGGTTACCAGAACTGCCAGCCTTTCTCCCCATCTAATTCCTTCTTGCACCTCATATATATAAAATAATTACTATTTTTAGCAGTTCCTAAATTATTTTACTTTTTAAATTCAAATCATATTCTTTCTTATGACTTACCCAATTATTAATAAGAATCTTAGACATATATTTTGCATTTTACATACATAAGAAGTAAAGAGTCTGTCCTTATTGAATCTCTGCCTTTGGTATGTACCTTATGTTTCTCTTGACTCTTGTATGTCAAGTCTTCTATTACATTCAGGATTTTTTTTTTTTAATCAACAAAATCTTGAATGTCTGACAGTTGATCAAATGAGCATTTTTTTTTTCATTCAGAATTATGCTTAACTTATCTGGGTAGGATATTTTCAGTCAGACCCAGTTCTTTTGCTCTTTTACAAGTGTTATAAAACCAGCGGTCCTTTAATGTTTCCACTGCTAGGCCTTGTGTGATAATTATTGTGTCACCATCATACTTAAATTGTTTTATTCTTGTTGCTTTAATATTTTATCCTTGAGCTGAGTGTTTCAGAATTTGGATGTAATATTGTTATGAATTTTCCTCATAAGATCTCTTAATTGGTGATGAATGGATTTTTTCTATTTTTACTTTTCCTTCTTGTTCTAATGCTTCAGGGCAATTTTCATTAATTATTTCTTATATTATTGTATCAAGATTCTTTTTTTGGGTCATAGTTTCAGTTTGTCTGATTATTTTTGTGTTTTATTTTCTTGATCTATTCTCTAGATTTGTTGTTTTTCTTATCATATTTTCACTTTCTTTTCTTTTTTTCATTATTCACATTTTGTTTATTTCTTGATCTCTTATAATTGTGTTTGTTTCATCTTGCGCAAATCTAATTTTCAAGGTATCATTTTCCCCATTAATTTTCTAGATATTTTCTATTTGGTTGGCTTTTCTTTCATAATCTTCTTGTTTTTCGTGGATTATTATTATTTTTTAGTTTTTCCTCCCTCTCTGTCATTTTTAAAGTCTTTTTAAAGATATTCCCCGAAATCTTTTTGGGCAGGAGTCCATTTGACAGTACATTTGGGAATAGGATGGTGTTTCTTTACTTCAATATTCTCCCCTGAAGATGAACCCCTGTCTTTTCAATTCACATATCTTTCTATGTTTGGATTCTTTCTCTCTTGCCTATACACTTTTTTTGTACTAATAGTTTAATTTTGGTAATCATCTCTAGACCTGAGGTATAGGGGATGGTGTCTCCTGTCCCAGATCTCCAGTTCTCCCTTCTAGCCTGGAACCAAAGACAAACTTCCAACCTCCTGTAAATGCCCAAAGTCAGGGACTTTCTGCCCACTGCTTCTGCACTCACCAGGCATGTATTATTCCTTTTTTACTCCCCCTGCTCTTCACAGCACAGCTGGGTCTGGTGTTCCTTCTCAGCAGAGTTTCTCGTGAGCTTTCCATGCACAACTCCCCTCACTATCTTGGGGCAAAATATCCTGTGGCTGGGGCCAAGGCAGTTTCTCAAACTAATTAACCCCAGTGCTTGTTGCTTTGTTTGTCACTTGTCATTAAAGCAGACCCTAGATTGGAGGTGCATACTCTACACATTGACCAAACTGTCCTGGGATTTTACTTTTCTGATTTCAAATTCTCCCAGGAAAACCCCTGTTGTGTCCCTATTATTATTTATTTTTACCTACACTTTGTTCACCTTGAGGTGCTATTTTATCTCTTTTGTGGGGGAAAACTGAATTTTCTGACCTACTCCTCTATCTTCCCAGAATCCTCTCCATGAACTTTGTCAAATATATAAGAATACAAGTCATTTGTCAATTGATAAATAGCCAAAGCATGTGAATAGACAATTTTTGGATGAAGAAATTCAAACAATTTATAGTTATATAAAATGCTTTAAAGCGTCGTTGATTACATAAACATAAATAAAGCAATGTTTTACATATATCAGATAGGCTAAAATAACCAAAGAGGAAAATGACAAATGTTGGAGGGGAGGGGGAAAAATATGGACCTGAATTTACTGTTGGTGGAATTGTGAACTGATCCAATCATTTTGAAGTGCAATCTGAAAATATGTCCAAAGAATATTAAACTGCCTATACCATTTGACCTAGAAAATATCACTACTAGGTCTTTTCCTCAAGATGACTGGGAAAAAAAGAAAATAACCTATATATTTTAAAATATTTATAGCAGCGCTCTTTGTAGTATTAAAGAAATATGAATTGCAGGGATGTCAATCAAGTGGGGGAATGGATGAAGTGATGGAATACTATTGTGTTGTAAGAAATGATGAGGTCTACAAGGCAGAGTTACATTCAGAAATAGTATTAAATCAAATCTCTAAACAATTTCTTTAGTGACAGAAATAACAAAAAGATGGAATGAAACAATTTTCAGGAAAGGTCTGCTTCACTTGGGTAAAAGGGGAACTGGCCCAGTGCAGGTAATGTCTGGCCAAGATAGGAGGAGGCTCCTTGTCACAGCATGGATGAGTAGCCCCAGCCCTGGGGCATTGGCTCAGCAGGTCGTTGGCACAGCTGGCCGGCTGTGAAACCTCCATCACCAGCCCAGCAGCCAAACTGCCAGCCCCAGAATCCTAGACACAGTGAGCACAAATAGTTCAAACCACCCTGGTGCAGTGGGTAAGGCATCAGCCCCAGAGAGCCCAGTGCAGAAAGCCACTGACAATGACCCTGACCTCCAGGGTAGAAAGATTGGGTCAATGCCCCCTGATTCCCAGGGGTGTAAAAGCAAGCACCCCGGCATCCCCAGGGTGTCTGCAAACACAGGTTCTTGGATCTGCTTTGTTAAAGGAAAGCAACTCAAATTGGGTTAACAAGCTTACTTTAATCAGTCAAATACATATCATTTACCTAGTTCAGGGGAAAAAGGTCAGCACCCCGAACTTCAGAGGATACAGACAGAATTATCAAGAAAGAGAAACAGATCAAGTAGACAGCTGTCCAAACTGTCCAACCATTACATCCATACCAAATCAACATCTGGGTTTTTTCAAAGCTGGGGTGAGAGGGTCTCTCAACAACTGGCTTCCCAGAGTTTCATCTGATCAAATCACAGAACACTTCCCAAAGTGAGCCCCCAAAACAAAGCTACACATCAGGGCTTATATAGCCTTCTCCTGGCTCAGAGAATGTAACAACCTTATTGACTCACTGCCCAATCAAAAAGTATCTACTGAAAAACAAGCCTCCCACCCCAGGCTCCAGGTGCACTTTACCTAGGGCAGGGAAGATTTTTAATTTATATTCCCATTACATTCGGCCCCAAGATCTTTCATGCCCATAGCATAGTCAATTTACTTTTGAATTAGCATTAATAATCATAGCTCACATTTGCAAGATAAATAACTAAAGTTACCAAAGTGCCTCAAACAAACACAAAGTACATTGCATTACCACCTCAATTCAAAACAAGAGTCCAAATACAGTTCTGTTGGGTGGAGGGGGTGTCCTTCCTCTCACACAGCTCCAGCCCCTGCTTCCAAGTACAGAGAGAGGGCTGGGCAACAAAACCAACAAGGTGGGGTCCTTGGGGGTCCAAGGCACTTTATCCCACCCACCATAGTCACAAGTCCATCCTCCCCCTGGGTCCCCAAACTGTGGGATGCAGCAAGAAAACACATTCAGTGCCCCTGCTTTGCTTCTCAGTTCTTATCTTTTCCTGTGGCTGAATTCCGAACTCCTGGCTTCCTTCTCCTCTTGCAAGTGGCAGCCACTCCTGGCTTCTGCCCAGGTCCTGATGCAGGCAGCTCACTGTTCCTGCTCTCAGCTCAGCGAAGTCTGCATGCAGGCCATTCTCTTCTCCTGCTCCATGGCTCCAAAGAATTACAGCTACCACAACTGGGAAACAAACAATTATCCTAGCCCACATACTTTCCTTTTACTCTGCAGATCCTGTTCATGGCGCCATTTTGTAGTGGCAAGCACCTCAGCATCCCCAGGGTGTCTGCCAACACAGGTTCTTGGATCTGCTTTGATAAAGGAAAGCAACTCAAAATGGGTTAACAAGCTTACTTTAATCAGTCAAATACATATCGTTTACCTAGTTCAGGGGAAAAAGGTCAGCACCCCGAACTTCAGAATATACAGACAGAATTATCAAGACAGAAACAGAACAAGTAGACAGCTTTCCAAACTGTCCAACCATTACATCCATACCAAATCAACATCTGGGTGTTTTCAAAGCCGGGGTGGGAGGGGCTCTCAACAACCGGCTTCCCAGAGTTTCATCTGGTCAAATCACAGAACACTTCTCAAAGTGAGCCCCCAAAACAAAGCTACACATCAGGGCTTATATAGCCTTCTCCTGGCTCAGAGAATGTAACAACCTTATTGACTCACTGCCCAATCAAAAAGTATCTACTGAAAAACAAGCCTCCCACCCCAGGCTCCAGGTGCACTTTAGCCTAGGGGCAGGGAAGATCTTTAAATTTACATTCCCATTACAAGGGGCATAGCCCAACTTTAAACATAACAAAAAAGGCTAAAAAATGAATAAAAAACAAAGAAGAGCCCTGACAAAAGAATATATGGTGACAGGGTAAATCAAAACACAATATCAGAAGAGAAAAAAATGTAAAGATACCCATAAGCAAATCCAAAATAGAAATATGAAAAAGTCTCCTGGGAAGACCTCAAAAAGGATTTTTTTTTAAATCAAGTAAGAGAGGTGGAAGAAAAATTAGGAAAACCAATCAGAGTTATGCAAGAGCATCATGGGGAAAAAAAAGAACCAACAAAAAAAAAAAGCACAAAAATTAATTGAAGAAAACAACTCCTTAAAAAGTAGATTGAGCCAAATGGAAAAGTAGGTACAAATGTTAACTGAAGAAGATAATTCCTTAAAAATTAGAATTAAGCAAGTGGAAGTTGACTTTATGAGACATCAAGGATCAGTCAAACAGGGGCGGCCAGGAAGCACAGCGAGTAAGAGCACCAGCTCCAGTGTCGGGATGACCTGGGGATCAAATCCGGGCTCAGATACTTAGCACCACACCCAGAAATAACTGGCCATGTAACCTTGAGCAAGTTACTTAACCCCGATTGCTTTAAAAAAAAATCAGTCAAACAAAATCAAGAGAATGAAAAAAAGAATAAAATATAAAATACTTCATTGGAAAAAACAATTGACCTGGAAAACAGACCGAAGATTGATAAAGAATCACTGGACTACCTGAAAGTCATGATTAAAAAAAGAACCTGGACATTATCTTTCAAGAAATTATCAAGGAAAACTGCCCTGCTATCCTAGAAGCAGAAGATGAAAAGGCATTGAAGGGCCACCAATCAACTCCTGAAAGAGGCCCCAAAATGAAAATTCCATGGAATATTGAAACCAAATTCCAGAACTATTAGGACAAGGATAAAATACTTCAAGTGACGAGAAATGTCAAGGATGGGTATACCCTCAACTTCCAGTACTTGGTCACCACAAAAACATTTGCCACAAATATTTTTGTACCTGAGGGTCCTTTTACCATTTTTATGATCTCTTTTGGATATAGCCCTAAAGGTGGGATTGCTGGTTTGAATAGTATGCACATTTTCTTTTTTTTAATTTTTCAAATGCTTTATTAAGTTCTGATTTACATCATTCATTTCCACCAGATTTTGAGTTACAAATTTTCTCCCCATTTTCCCCTTACCCACTGCCCCAAAATAGCAGTTGTAAAGGATGTCCCCTCCTCCAATCTGCTCTCTCCCATATTTTCTCCCATACCCCTTTTGAATTTTCCAGTGGTTCTCTATGCCCCAGTGCCTGTATATCTTATTTCCCAAATATATGTAAAATAGTATTAATAATAGCATATATTTGAATATTTGATTTTAAAACTTTGAATTCCAGATTCATTCCCTTCCTCCCTTGTCACCCACCCTTACTGGGAAGATAAGCAGTTGAGTATAGGTTGTACATGTGTGGCTAATGCAAAACAATAACATACTAGATATAATGTAAAAGACTGACTGTATTTCACTCCCTCCTATCCCACCTCCCACTTGTTCTATTCTTTATTTTGATCCTGCCCTTTTCAAAAGTGGGTGCTTCGAACTTCCCTCCCCCACTTCCCTCCCCCCTGCCTACTCTCCCTTCCATCATCCCCTCTCTGATCCCCTTCCCCCTCTACTCTCCTGGTGGATGAGATATCCTATTTTGTGTGTATTTCATTCCCTCCTCAAGACAAATTCAATGGGAATAAGGTTGACCCATTCCTTTTGCTTTCCTATTCTTCCCCTCCATTGTAACCATTTTCCCTTGCCTCTTCTATATGAGATAGTTTACCCCATTCTGTCTCTCCATCTCCTCTCATTATATTCCTCTCACCTCTTAATTTCACATTTTAAGTATCATCCCTTCCTGTTAAATTGGCCTTGTGCCCTCTATCTATGTATACCTGTAAACATATATACACATTCACATATGTATTCATATGCCCATATATCCTCATATGTAGACATATATATATATATTCCCTTCAACGATTGAGAAAAGTTTCATAAGTTACAATTATTGTTTTTCCATGTAGGAATGTTAATAGTTCAACTTTGATAAATTCCTTCTGATTTCTTTTCCCTGTTTACCTTCTCATGCTTCTCTTCCTTCTTGTATCTGAATGTCAAATTTTCTATTCAACTCTGGTTTTTTCAGCAAGAATGCTTGAAAGTCCTTTATTCCACTGAATGACCATATGTTCCCCTGAAACATGATACTCAGTTTTGCAGGGTAGGTGACACTTGGTTTTAATCTCAGCTCCTTTGACCCCCGGAATATCATATTCCAAGCCCTTCGATCCCTCAGTGTAGAAGCTGCCAGATCCTGGGTAATCTTGATTGTATTTCCACAATATTCAAATTATTTCTTCCTGGCTGCTTGTAATATGCCCTCCTTAATCTGGGAATTCCAGAACCTGGCTATAATATTCCTAGGAGTTTTCTTTTTGAGATCTTTTCCAGGAGGTGATTGGTGGATTCTTTCAACCTCTATTTTGCCCTCTGGTTCTTAAACATCAGGGCAGTTTTCTTTGAGAACTTCCTGGAGGATGATTTCTAGGGTCTTACTTTGAGCATGGCTTTCAGGTAGTACAATAATTTTTAAAGTATCTCTCCTGTATCTATTTTCCCGGTCAGTGGTTTTTCCCATGAGATATTTCACATTGCATTCTATTCTTTCATTTGTTTGGATCTGCTTAATAACATCTTGATTTCTCATAAAGTCATTAGCTTCAATTTGCTCCAGTCTAATTCTGAAGCAATGATTCTCTTCATTGAGCTTTTGAAATTCTTTTTCCATCTGGCAAATTTGGCTTTTTAAGGCATTTTTCTCCTCATTGCCTTTTTGAGCCTCTTTTGCCATTCGAGTTAGTCTAGGTTTTAAGCTGTGATTTTTTCCTCAGTCAGGCTGTTGACTCTCATTTCATAATTTTCTTGCTTTGTTCTCATTTCTCTTCCCAATTTTTCCTCCACTTCTCTTATCTCTTTCTTAAGGTCCTCTATGGCCTGTAACCAGCTCATATTTACCTTTGAAGCTTTTGGTTCCGGAGTTCTGACTTCACTGTATTCTTCTTATTCCATGCTTTGCTTCTTTTTGTCCCCAAAATAGAAGTCTAATGTTGGAATCTTCTGTCTGCTTTGTTTCTTTTGTCTGGTCCTATCGCCCTTCAGTCACTTGACCCCTGGGCTTTTTGCCACAGTAGGACTCTGCCACCAGACAGGGGAGTTTCCATCCCAAATGCTGGGGTTTTCTCAGCTGCCAGAGGTATTAGATGGGTGCCCTCTCTGAGGTCTCCACACACTCTGTCTGGCAAGCTGGACACACACGCCCAGGACCTCTACCCTAGACTACAATCCAGATCCAAGAAGGTTAAAGCAAGAGTGATTACCCCTCATACTGGTGCTTGGTCCCCCTACACTCTGCAGGCCAGGAGCTGGAGCTGCCACATGGCACTGGCTGAATGTGCCTGCGTCTCAGTGGCTTCTCACCCTGGGGGCAAAAGCCATGCACTCCCACTTACTGGGTCCCAAAGCCCAGACTGCACTGACCACTCACTTTGTCCTTCGCATCTATGTGTTGATAAATCTGGAAACAAGCACAGCTGTTGCTGATCTGGAGTCCCTCCAGCTCGTGGCTGGTCAGGCCCGCCCTGGGGCTAAAGCCTTGTCATGGGCCTGGGCTTGGCTCCCATAGCACTGCGCTGGCTGATTCCTGCTGGCCTGCCAGGCTGTCCTCAGTGGAAGTTTAGCTTCTCTGTATCATTTTGTGGGTTCTGCTTCTCCAACGTTTGTTTAGAGTCCCCTTTTCACATGGATTGGGGAAGGTGGAAACCAGAACCGGGGGGAGGCCCTGCTTCTACTGCGCCATCTTGACTCCACCCCTGGTATGCACATTTTCATAGCCCTTTGGGCAAAGTTTTAAATTGGTCTCCAGAATGGTTGGATAGGCTCACAGCTCCACCAACAATGAATTAGTGTTCCAACTTTTCCACATCTTCTCCAACATTCATTATTTTCCTGTATTTTCTGGTTAGCCAATCTGATAGGTGTGATGTGTTATCTCAAAGTTATTTTGATTTGCATCTCTTTAATCAATAATGATTTAGAACATTTTTTTCATATGACTATAGATAACTTTAATGTCTTCCTCTGAAAACTGCCTGTTCAAATCCCTTGATCATTTATCAATTGGAGCATGATTTATATTCTTATAAACTTGATACCATTCTCAATATATTTTAGAAATAAGGCCTTTATTAGAGACATTAATTTTCAAAATCATTTCCCAGGGGTGGATAGGTGTGAGTAAGAGTGCTGGCCCCGCAGTTGGGAGGTCTTGGGTTTGGATCTGTCCTCAGATATATAGCACATACACAAAGAAAAAATGGCCTTGTAACCTTGGGCAAGTTACTTAACCCTAATTGCTTAAAAAAAAAAAATCCTGTCCCAGTTTTCTGCTTGCCTCCTAATCTTGGTTACATTGACTTAGTTTGTGCAACAACTTTTCACTTTAATGTTGCATTTCATGATGTTCTGTATCTCTTGTTTGGTCATAAATTTCCCCATTCTCTACAAATATGACAGAAATCTTTTCCTTCCTCCTCCAATTTGCTTATAGAATCAGCCTTTATATCTAAATTGGGTACCCCTTTTGACTTTATTTCAGTACATGGTGTCAGACATTGGTCTGTTTCCAGTTTCTGCCATGCTATTTTCCAATTTTCTGAGCAGTTTTTGTCAAATAGTGAGTTCTTATCCCAGAAACTGGGGTCTTTGGGTTTATCAAACAGTAGATTGATATAATCATTGACTTCTGTGTCTTGTGAACCTACCCCTCTATTTCTTAGCCAGTAAGAAGTAGTTTTGATGACTACTGCTCTGTAATACAGTTTAAGATCTGGTATGGCTAGGTCACTTTCATTAGCATTTCTTTTCATTAATTGCCTCGATATTCTGGACCATTTGTTCTTCCAGATGAATTTGTATATTTTTTTCTAGCTCTATAAAATAATTTTTGGTAGATTGATTGGTATGGCACTGAATAAGTAAATTAATTTAGGTAGAATAGTCATTTTATTATATTAGCTTGGCCTAATCACGAGCAACTGATGTCTTTCTAATTATTTAGATCTGACTTTATTTGTGTGAAAAGTTTTTTATAATTGTGTTCATATAGTTCTTGGGTTTGTCTTGGCAGGAAGACTCCAAAATATTTTTTAATGTTATAGTAACTTTAAATGTAATTTTTCTTTCTATCTCTTGCTGTTGGGCTTTGTTAATGATATATAGAAATCCTGATGGTTTATGTGGGTATGTTTTATATCCTGCAACTCTCCTAAAGTTGTTTATTATTTGAAGTACTTTTTCACTTGATTCTCTAGGATTCTCCAAGTACACCATTATACCATCTACAAAGAGTGACAACTTAGTTTCCTCCTTTTCCTATTCTAATTCCTTCACTTTCTTTTTCCTCCATTATTGCTAAAGCTAACATTTCTAGCACCATATTGAATAACAGTGGTAATAGCAGACATCCTTGTTTCACCCCTGATCTTATTGGACATGCTTCTAGGTTATCTCTATTACATTTAATGCTTTCTGATGGTTTTAGGTAGATGCTATTTATAATTTTAAGGGAGGCTCCATTTGTTACTAAACTCTCTAGTGTTTTTAAAAGGAATGGATATTATGTTTTGTTAAAGCTTTTTTTGTATCTATTGAGAGATAATCATATGTTTTCTGTTAATTTTGTTATTGATGTGATCAATTATGCAGAGAATTTTCCTAATAATGAACCAACATTCAATTCCTAGTATAAATCCCACTTGAGTAAAATCTATTATACTCCCAAGTTGCTGTAATGTTTTTGCTAATATTTTATTTAAAATGTTTACACCTATATTCTGTTAGAAAATTGGTCTATAACTTTCTTTCTCTGTTTTGAATCTTCCCAGTTTAGGTATCAATTTATATCATAAAAAGAACTTGATAGGACTCCATCTTTACTTATTTTCCCAAATAGTCTATACTAGAATTAATTGTTCTAGTAATATTTGAAAGAATTTTCTTCTAAATACATCTGGTTCTAGAGATTTTTTCCTAGGGAGTTCACTGATTTTTCAATTTCTTTTTCTGAGATTGGGCTATTTAAGTTTTACTTCTTTTGTCAATCTGGGCAACTTACATTTTTGTAAATATTCATCCACTTCACTAAGATTATCAAATTTGTTGGCATACAGTTGAGCAAAAAAGTTTCTAATTATTGTTTTCATGTCCTCTTCATTGGTGTTTAATTTGCCCTTTTCATTTTTGATGCCAGTACTTTAATTCGTTATTTCTTTTATAAAAAATCACATTAGAAAATTTTAATCTATTTTGTTGTTTTTTCCCCCATAAAACCTGCCTTAGTTTTATGTATTAGGTCAATAGTTTTCTTAATTTCAATTTTATTAATCTTTCATTTGGTTTTCAGTAGTTCTATTTTGGCATTTAGTTGAGGATTTTCTATATGTTCTTTTCCTAGCTTTTTCAGTTGTATGCCGAATTCACTGATCTCTTTTTTCTCTCTTTTATTAATGTAAGCATTCAGAGATATAAAACTTCCCCTAAGAACTGCTTTTTCTGCATCCCATAAGTTTTGATACTTTACCTCGTTATTGTCATTATCTTGAATGAAATTATTGATTGTTCCTATGGTTTGTTTTGACTCTCTCATTCTTTAGGATTAGATTATTTAGTTTCCAATAAATTTTTAGTCCATATTGCCATGGCATTTTAATACATATAATATTTATTGCATTATGATCTGAAAAGGATGCATTTAGTATTTCTGCCATTCTGTGTTGGAATGTGAGATTTTTATGCCCTAGTTCATGGTCAACTTTTGTGTATGTGCCAAAGGTATGTTCATTTTTTCCCCATTCAATTTTCTCCAGAGGTCTACCATATCTACTTAAAAAAAATTCTTTTCAACCCCCCTTAACTTCTTTCTTCTTTATTTTAAGGTTAGATTTATCAGGTTCTGAGAGGGAGTGATTGATGTGCCCAACTAGTATAATTTTGCTATTTCTTTCCATAACTCCCATAACTTCTCCTCCAAGGATTTGGATTCTATCCCACTTGCTGCATGTAATAATATTACTTCATGGCTTTTGGTGCCTTTTAGCAGGACATAGTTTCATTCCTTATCTCTTTTTATTAGATCTATTTTTGCTTTTGCTTTATCCGATATTAAGATTACTACCCATGCCCTTTTTTTTACTTCACCTGAAGTATAATGTATTCTCCTCTAACCTTTTACCTTTACCTTGTTTCAAACGTGTTTCTTGTAAACAACATAATGTAGAATTGTGGTTTTTAATCCATTCTGCTATCTGCTTCCATTTTATGGGAGAATTCATCCAATTCACATTCAGTTATGATTACTATCTGTGTAGACCTCTAGAGAATGTGTGGTTTTCAAAATTCATTTGATAAGATTTTGAGTTTCAAATTTTCTCCCCGTCTCTCCCCTACCCCTATCCCAAGAGAGCAAGCACACTGAATACTCCTTCCCCCAATCTGTTCTCTCTTATATCCTCTCCCACTTCATCTTCTTTCATGTAAGGTAAGATGTATTTCTATACCCCATTGTCTCTATAACTTATTTCCTGTTTGCATGTAAAAATAATTTTTAACATTTGTTTTTAAAACTTTCATTTCCAGATTCTTTCCCTTCTTCCCTCCTCATCCACACTTCATGTGAAGTTACACAAAACATTTCCATTGTAGTTATATTGTGAAAGCCTAACTATATTTCCCTCCATCCTATCCTGCCCCCCATTTATTCTCTTTTCTCCTTTAACCCTGTCCCTTTTCAAAAGTGTTTGCTTCTAACTACTGTCTCCCCCAATCTGTCCTCGCTTCTATCATTTCCCCCTCTAATCCCCTTTCCCCCTACTTTCCTGTAGGGTAAGATAACCAATTTATTGTGTATGCTATTCCCTCTTTCAGTCAAATCCAATGAGGGTAAAGTTTACTCATTCCCTTTCATCTTCCTGCTTTTCACCTCCATTGAAACAGCTTTATCTAGCCTCTTTAATGTGAGATAATTTACCCTATTCTATCTCTCCCTTTCTCCTTCTCCCAATTTGTTCCTCTCTCACCTCTTAATTTTATTTTTAGAAACCATCCCTTCATATCCAACTCATCCTGTTCCCTCTGTGTGTATATGTACACAAACACACATATACACACTCCTGTACATATATATGTATATATATTCCCTTCAACTGTCCTCATACTGAAAAAAGTGTTATGAGATACGATTGTTTTTCCATGTAGGAATGTAAATAGTTCAACTTCAATAGTTTCCTTTTGATTACTTTTTCCTGTTTACTTTCTCATGCTTCTCTTGCTTCTTGTATTTGAAAGTCAAATTTTCTGTTCAGCTCTACTCTTTTCATCAAGAATGCTTGAAAGCCCTCTATTTCATTGAATACTCTTATTTTCTCCTGATGCATTATACTCAGCTTTGCTGGGTAGGTAATTCTTGGTTTTAATCCCAGTTCCTTTGACCTCTGGAATATCATATTCCAAGCCCTTCAATCCCTTAATGTAGAATCTGCAAGATCTTGTGTTATCCTGATTGTGTTTCCACAATATTCAAATTGTTTCTTCCTGGCTACTTGCAATATTTTCTCCTTGACCTGGGAAATCTGGAATTTGTCTATAATATTCTTAGGAGTTTTCTTTTTGGGATCTTTTTCAAAAGGTTAATTGGTGAATTGTTTCAATTTCTATTTTGCCCTCTGGTTCTGGAATATCAGGGCCATTTTCCTTGATATTTTCTTGAAAGATGATGTCGAGGCTCTTTTTTGGATCGTGGCTTTCAGGTAGTCCACTAATTTTTAAATTGTCTCTCTTGGATCTATTTTCCAGGTCAGTGAATTTTCCAAGGAGATATTTCATGTTGCCTTCTACATTTTTTCATTTGTTTGGATCTGTTTTATAGTAACTTGATTTCTCATAAAGTCATTATCTTCCATTTGCTTCAGTTTAATTTTGTATTAAGTATTGCCTTCAGTGAGTTTTTGAAATTCCTTTTCCATCTGTTCAATGCTGCTTTTTAATGCATTCTGCTCATTGACTTTGTGGGCCTCTTTTGCCATTTGAACTAGTTTTTTACAGTGTTATTTTCTTCAGTATATTTTTGACTCTTCTTTAGCAGGTTGTTGACTTGTTTTTAATTACTTTCTTGCATTATTCTCATTTCTCTTCCCTATTTTTCCTCTACTTCTCTTACTTGATTTTAAACATCATTCTTGAACTCCTCCTTGGCCTGTGTCTAATTAATATTTTTTGTTGGAGGATTTTGATGCAGCAGTTTTGACTTTGTTCTCTTCTGGTTCTATGTTTTGATAATCTTTGTCACCAAAAATTATTCTATTGTTTGTTTATGCTTCCTCTGTTTGCTCAACTTGCCAATCAATTACTTGACTTTTGAGCTCTTCGCTATGGTAAAACTCTACTTTCAGAGTGGAGAGGGCTGTGTCTCAAATTTCTAGGATTTTTCACGGGTTTATCAGAGCTTTTTCTAGGAATCTGCCTCAGAACTGTGTGGATAACTGCCTCTCCACAGTCTCAAGAAGCTCTGCCACCCCAGGACTGCCACCCAAGACTTTAACTCAGATCCAAGTAGGTCAAAGGAAAAGCAAAAGCAATTACCCTCTGAATGGTTGCTTGGCCCACCTACATTCTGTAGGCCTGGAGCTCAGGAGGCAGTCATGAGGCAACAACTGCAGATAGCTGCCACCTCTGGGCTCAAGGACTGGACTGTGCTCTTTTCTTACTCAGTTCCAACTGATCTTTTACTTTCTCTTTGGCATTTATGGGTTGAGAAGTCTGGAAACCTCCACAGCTGCCAGTGATTCACTCTCCTCAAGTCTGTTCTTGCCAGTCTGTGCCATGGGACTGCACTCTGCTCCCAGTTCAGTGCAATTGACTCTTCTTTGCAGCCTGCCAGGCTACCATTAGTGGAGTTCTCTCTCTCTCTCTCTCTCTCTCTCTCTCTCTCTCTCTCTCTCTCTCTCACACACACACACACACACACACACACACACACACTTTGCGGGTTCTGTAGCTCTTAAAATTGTTTAGAGTCATTTTTTACAAGTATTGGAGGGGGGTGGAATAGAAGCTTTTACTCTGCCATCTTGGCTCTTCCCCCTAGTTTTTGAGTTTTTAATTTTAAAGATTTTGAGTTTTAAATTTTCTACCACTCCTTCCCTTCTCCATTCCCAAGTTTGGTGTGCAACCTACAGACTCTACATATACATTCATATCAAATATATTTTCAGATTAGTCATGTTTTAAATAATATTTAGGAACAATGGGAGGAACCACAAGAAAGAAGAAACAAAACAAAAAGAGAGCAAATAGTATTCTTCCATCTGCATTGAGACTCCATAGTTTTGTTTTTTTTTTCTGAATGTGGATAGCATTTTCCATAGTGAATCTTTTGTAGCTAACTTAGGTTCTGGCATTGCTGAGAAGAGCTAAGTCTATCAAAGTTATTCATCACACAAAGTGACTGTTACAATGTACAATAAATGCTGGAGAAGATGTGGGAAAATTGAAACAGTATTGCATTGTAGGTGGAGTTATGAACTCATCCAACCATTCTGGAGAGAAATCTGGAACTATGCACAAAGAGTTATAAAACTTTGCATACCCTTTGACCTGACAATACCACTTGTAGAGCTATATCCCAAAGAGAATGTACAAGTGGGAAAAATGCCTGTATGTACAAAAATATTTATAGCAGCTCTTTTTGTGGTGGCAAATAATTGGAAATCAAGGGATGTCCATAAATTAAAGAAAGGCTAAACAAATTGTTGTATATGAATGTAATGGAATAATACTATTTTGCTATAAGGAATGAGTAGCAGATGGACTTCATAATAACCTGGAGAGACTTACATAAACTTATGCTGAGTGAGGGGAGCAGAACTGAGAGAATATTGTACACAACTACAGACACGTTGTATCAGTGATGACAAACTTCCATAAACAGGGCTCCTCTCAGCAATGGAAGGATATAAGGCAACTCCAAAATACAAATGATGGACAGTAATATCCACATACAGATAAAGAACTACAGAGCCTGAATGCAGATTGAAGCAAACTACTTGCTCTCTTTTTTGTTTTGTTTTGTGTTGTTCCTTCTTTCTCATTCATTTCATTGGTTATAATAATCCTTTACAAATCGACTAATGTTTAATGTGAAGGTATTTGTAGAACCTATCTTGGTTTGCATACTGCCATAGTGGGTGAGGGGGGAAGAGAGAGAAGGGGAGAAAACTTAGAGCTCAAAAGTTTGTGGAACTGAATGTTGTAAACTAAAAGTAAATAGGCAAGCAAGTAAACAAACAAATAAACAAATAAATAAAAGAAAGCTTGTAAGTCTCTATTTCATTGAAAGTCAGATTTTCCCCTGGAGTTTTATACCTAGTTTTTCTGGGTAGGTGATTCTTGGTTTTCATACTCGCTCCTTTGGCCTCTGGGATATCATATTCCAGGCGTTCTGATCCCTTACTGCAGAAGCCACTAAATCCTGTTTTATCCTGATTGTATTACCATAATATGGGAATTCTTTCTTTCTGCCTGCTTGCAATATTTCTCCTTGACCGGGGAACTCTGGAATTTGGCTACAATATTCCTAGGAGTTTTCATTTGGGGATCTCCTTCAGGAAGTGATCAGTGAGTCCTTTCAATTTATATTTTATCTTTTGGTAATAGAATAAAATATGTAGGATATCAAAGCAGTTTTGCTTGACAATTTCTTGAAAGATGATGTCTAGGCTCTTTTTTTGATCATGGCTTTCAGGTAATCAATGATTTCAAAATTATCTCTCCTGGATCTCTTTTTTAGGTTGGTTGTTTTTCCAGTGAGATATCTCACATTGTCTTCTATTTTTTTATTCTTCTAATTTTATTTAATAATTTCTTGAGTTCTCAGAAATTCATTAACTTCCATTCGATCCATTCTAATTTCTATTTTCTTCAGTGAACTTTTGACCCCCTTTTCCATTTGCCCATTTCTTCTTTTTAAGGCTTTCTTCTCCTCGTTGACATTTTGGACTTATTTTGCCATTTGTGTTAGTCTATTTTTTAAGGTGTTATTTTCTTCAGCATTTTGGGGGTTATTTTTAGCAAGCTGTTGACTTGTTTTTCATGATTTTCTTGCAGCACTCTCATTTCTCTTCCTAATTTTTCTCCTATTCCTTTACTTGATTTTCAAAATTCTTTCTGACCTCTTCCATGGCCTGGGACCAATTCATATTTTTTCTTGGATGTAGGAGCTTTGACTTTATTGTCTTTTTCTTATTATATGTTTTGATCTTCCTTGTCACAAAAGTAAGATTCTAAAATCTGATATTTTTCCCATCTTTTTGCTCATTTTCCCACGCAATTACTTGATGTTTTAGCTCTTTGGTAAAGTAGGGCTCTGCTTCCAATGTGGAGGGTATATTGTTCCAAGTTTTAGGGGTTTTGTGCATCTGTTTTGAGAAATATTTCTAGGGACCTGTAAATTTTAAGTTCTTCCAAGGTGATATGATCAAAGGAGAAGTTTTTATTCTTTTCCTGGCCTGTGCTCTGGTCTGTGAGTGACCACAGTCACTCTCTTCTGCCTTGGAACTGTGAGAATTCCCTCTCCACCACAGCCATAAGTTCCACCATGCTTGTTTTCCTCCTCACCCCAGGACCACCACCCAGGACTCTGATACAGATCCAAGTATGGGCCATGCAAGAAGATCTTGCCTCAGTGCCAGAAAAGATATCCCTGAAATCCTCCTCTAATAATCCACTTGATTCCCCCACCATCTGTGGGCTGAGAACTCCAGAAGCAGCCATTGCCACTGCCTCCAGCTCTACCCACCACCCCTGCCTGGGACTAAGACTGGAATATGCTTCTCTTTCCCTGAGATCCAACAGAACTTTCCTACAGTCCTTCTAAACTGTCGTTGGTGTTTGTGGGTTGAGAAGTTCAGAAACCGTCACAGCTAACACTGATTTGATGCCCTGAGGCCTGCTCCAGTTTTGCTCCATCCAGAGTGTGCCAGTGCGACCCACACTGGACTATATTCTTCTTTCAAACTGGGGAAACAGATCTTTCATGTCGACCTTCCAGGTTCTCTTGGACTGGAAACTTGTTTCACTTTATCATTTTTGGGGTTCTGTGCTCTAGAATTTGTCATCTTTTCCAGGTATTTGGAGGAATTTGACCAGAGACCCCAAGAAAGTCTCTGCTTTTATTCCAACCTCTTGGTTCTGCCCCAACCTTGTGAATTTATAAGGCATCAGGATGTTCCTGAATAGTTCAAGAGAAAAATAAGAATTTTGAAAATGGAATTAATAGCCTGCATTGTATAAATAATTTGCAGAATAGAAAAACTGGAACCCACTGTATTAAATCTCACAAGAGAAATAAAAGAGAGAATATAGAGGGTGGTTCTTTCTTTCACATCTCTACTATAGTGATTTGATTTGATTTCATGTGAATTTTTGGATTGACTAAGAAGATATGCCACTTCTGGGCATTCATAGAAGAGCATTTGATATATTTTTTCTCTTTAAAAGTTATTCTGGATCCATGAAACCCAATGCATGATTCCCATCTTGGCCTCTGAGAAGAAAAGCAGAAAAGAGCTTTAGGGAGATGAGTTAATTCATCATTTTACTGGGTTCGGTTTCCAAATGGTCACTATCTTTGACCCAGTGAGATTGTTGGATGTCTGTTACCTGGAATTTCAGCATTATAGTGCTGATATATCTAATGTG
>NW_027185591.1:0-15073 GCF_028583685.1 Petaurus breviceps papuanus | reverse complement strand
TATATATATATATATATATATATATATATATATATATATATATATATCTGACTCTAGCTGTGATTTTCCCCCATGGCTTAAACATTAAAATATTTTTATGTCCTTCTGTTATTACTTCAATTTTTAATACATTTTATAGCTACTGGTTGTGACATTTATTTGTCTTTGAGAAATTAGATTTTGATATATAGTGAATGATAAGCAACCATTCATGAGAAAAGAGATATTGTTTGGTTATTAATTAAACATTGTTTCTATTAAATAATATAAAATACATGATAATTTATAAGTGAAGGAATTAATTACCTTGTAATTCTGGATCTTGAGAATGGATGTGTTAATGAGTCAAATGACAGGCTGAGATGTAATCATACATGATGAAACTTTTTGACACAAAATTCTTCCTTCATATTTTTTAAGGAACTTAACAAAACTTTTCAACTATTGAAATTCTTTTGGTTTTTAGTTTTCATTTTGATTCTAAGTTAGTGTCTTTACTAATCCTATTGCTTGAAAAAAGAAATGAACTAAGGGCAGAGACCCGAGTGGGTGGCAGAGCAAGGCAATCAGAGAGGCAGAAACAACAGTGGGGCTGGAAGTAGAGATCTGAAAGCCACAAAGATTAAAGGAATCTATAGCCTTAAGAAGATGATAGATTCCTCATTTCTATCCAGAGGAGAAAAAGTAGGAAAATGAAACCTTAGTGAGAATGTGCCCACTCCCCCATCCTCTAAATATTCCAGACCCTTTTCTAGATTCTTCTCCAATTGTTTTTTCCTTTTGCAATTAAAGTTTGCCTAAACCACACTGGTCTCCTACAAGAAATCACTTTTATCTAAACTCCTGTCTCTGAGACTTAGATATAAAGATCTACTTACCAGGCAGATCTATAAAAGCTGAGAGAAAGAACAGGTTTGTTTTATTTGGATGTGTGTCTGTGTGTGCATGCTGGTATCTTCTGTGCACTTGTATCTGGACCCTACTTATAGGAATGACACTTACTTCTTCTTCCCCAGACCTGTGATTATCATGTCACATACAGGCAGCATGGCAGTCTCTAAGAGGAGGCAAGGCTGTTAAATTCCCCTAACACTAGGTACAAGTCATCATCAAGAATTGGTATTAATTAATGAGGCTATTACCTCAGCCGTGATTTATGGATTCTAAAAACAAAACAAAAAAAAAAAAACAGTCAAAACAATCAATTAAGATCAATTGGGAAAGAAACTTTTTTTTTGGCTCCTGGGGATTCTAAGAATCATGTAGGGTCACAGACGTAGTTGGGATAAAAAGAATTTAGAAACCCAAGGAGTAATGATATACTATTCTGAGTTTATGACTTACTCTCCTCTTTGGATCTTTGAGGAATGACATTGGGCTCAGAAACTTCTTGTAGCTTAATTCTAATCCATATGTTCCTATTATTGCTTCTTATCTAACTCCAGGGTCACCCATGTGGTCACCTTACATAGAGATGAGACTCTTCATTTTTCTCCTAATTATCATGTTTTACGGACCCAAAAGGATGTCACAGCTCCTAAGTGTATGAGACTCCTCATAATTGAATTCGTTCTCCACTTTCCCTGAACACCACCCCACTTCCAGAATGGATAGTGTCGTAAAAACAACACTCGTCAAAAGTCTGGGTTTGAATACCTAGTCTGATATTTACTAGCTCCATGACAGTTGGACTAGTCATTTGACCTCTTTGAAGCTCAGTTTTGTTCATCTATAAAACTGACAAAGCACTTGTATAAGAGCTACCTCCTAAGGTCCTTGAACAGACCCACTTTGTGATCCTCATGGCATTTACATAAAGACAAGAGCCATTACTCAAGAGTTTTTCAGGCAGTCCGAAGCTTTCTATGCATTCCAACATTATTCTCCTCTTATAATCTCATATACATACTAACATGCATATATTTATTTCTGCATCTTAGTTCTTAAAATACCATAAAATCATAATGGGGCCATCTCTAGTTGTTCTGATCTATATCTGGTCCCTGGACTTAGATGGCTCCAGAGGAGAAAGTGAGACTAGTGACCTTGCACAGTCCTCCCTCACTTAAATCCAATTCACGTGCATGTCATGGCATTGATGGGGGAGGGGATCCCAATAGGTTCAGCAGATATTCTGATCTTATCCAAGACCAGAAAACCTGCAATATCGTCTGGAAAGAATTCAAGGTCTCAGGCTTAATTGGAGTGAGAGTTGTAGAAGTTTATTGTTACGCTTCCATGAGAAGCAGGCAAGAGTCCTTTAGGGGACCTGCGAGTGAGAGGGGTACATGCTTTTACCTTTAAAGGATAGGGCTGCCATTATCAGGGCTGGCCTGATGGGAGGGGCCTCAATGCATAGACAAAGGTCAGAGCTGACCAAGAGGAGCATGTGACTTTAGTGCATAGATAGTTTAGATAAGATTTGGGCCAGGTTGTTATGGAGATAAAAGGCAAGATTAAACACTTGTTGGAGGCCAGAATGATCTAGTATCAAGTCTTTGCTCTGATATATACTGTCTGATGAGGAGCAAATCATTGAATCACTTAGTCAATCCTCTCAAACTACAAATTGTAGGGTATTTGCTGATCTTCATTGGTAGAAGACATTTCCTTACATGAAGATCTTTACTCACATATCAGACAAAAGTTAAATAATTGAAGACAATGCATTTTTGTGTTTTTCTAAGTTAATATATTAATGACTCTACCAGTTTTCAAATCAATTTCCAGACTGATTGCAATATTGCTAAATACTAATAACGAACCGAACAGAAATAGATAAAATATTAATATCCATTTTAGAAATCTACAGAATTATCTAATATAGTCAGCATCTCCTTGTTACCTTGAGGAACAAATATACATAGTACACATATATGAATATGATATGTACAATTATATTATGTATTTAATAAAACTGATAATACGTAAGTATAACCCCTATGTTATAATTATATCAACATAATTACACTTATACAAATTGTATCATTTTGTCTTATGAGACTCTATAACTTGACCTCTTGTTTCTATCTTCTTGCACCTTATTGACCTCCATGTATCCATATATGCTATGATTGAGTATCAGCATCCTCCTTGCTGTTCTTCACACAAGAATCAACTGCCAGCTCCAAAAAGTTTCCTCCAGTTTTCTCCATGGCTAGAATGATCTCCTTCTTCTTCCCTGGCCCCAGCTTCCCTGAATTCCTTCAAATCTCGGTTTAAGTTTTACTATCTGTGAGAAATCTTTCCTGTTTCTTCCTTAATATTTGTGCCTTCACTTTGTGATTATTTTCAGACTATCTATGTGTTTGTGCATGCGTGTGTGCATACACACAAGTATATGTGTGTATACATATATGTATACATCAAAGGACTCTTGCATTTAGAAGAGATTATATGAGGAAATGAAATGTGTGACAAAATGTGTTTTTCCTTTCCAATTCCAAAATACAGGCTGTTCCTCTCATTCTTCCTGTTTTTCTTAATGTAACTGAGAAGTTAGAGATACCACTAGTGCAGCAGAGTTCTAGAAAATCAAGTACTGTTTTCTTTGTCTTGCCTCTTTTCTTATATTGTTTTCAATGTATTTTTGTCATTTTCTTTCATATTCATTTCATTTTCCATCTTATCTTTGAGACAGTATTGGATTTGATTTTTGTTGACACCTTTACTAATTTGGGTAGAAGTCTTTCCTTTCAGAACTGAAAAGGTTCAGCAGGTATCAAAGTTCCTATTAGTGGAAACTATACCTTGCTTTGGCTTGCCTAGCTCCTTACAGAGTGACAATGGCCTGGCTTTTATTTCACAGATATCCCAAGCTGTGGCAAAGGCATTTAAAGCCACTTATCACCTTCACTCTGCCTGGCATTCTCAGTCCTGTGCAAAAGTAGATTAAATGAATCCTACCTTCATGTGGGTCCTTACTAAGCTGTACAAAGAGACTCTTGTGGATTGGATAAAAAGCCTCCCAAAGGGGCTACTCAGAGTTCGCTTGATATGTTGGGAAAATCTCTAGTTTAGTCACTTTGAATTCCTATATGGGACATCTTTCATAATATCTGATATCCTCTTAGACCCAGAACAGCATTTGATCACCCGATTTACAACTCATTTAGAAGTCAGGAATGCCTTAACATAAAGGAGAATCCTGCTCCAGTGGAGACTGGGTATATTTAAAGATATGGAAAATCTGAAAGGGAGAACAACTGGATGTCAATTGGAAGGGACCCTACCAAGTCATACTCACCACCCTAATAGCAGTGAAACTTGAGGGCCTGCCCAGCTAGATTCATAATTCTAGGATTAAACCAGTGTTTCCTTTTGCTTCCTCTTCAGAAACCCTGGAATATACCTATGAATCCATGGAGAATCTCGTGGTACTGTTTTGAAGGGCCCCGGCCCCCTTCAGTGGAAAGGTAGATGGAAAGAGATGAAATTATATGTGCTTGCTTTCTCTTATGCTTTCACTTTGCCATAACCATGTTTAATTTCCTCCAGAGAAATTGCGTTTTATCCACTTATTCACTGTTGAGGACTATGGGCCAGTGAGATTCTGACCCTGATGGCTGACTAAGACCCCTCTGGTAAAGGTAAATCTTTCCCCATTAAGGCATAGCAATTTGAAGCTTAGTTTGAACCTAAAACTAAATCCCCTAGAACAATAATAACATTTAGGGAATATATAGTTATAATTCTAGCCCAATACCCCTTCTCTCTGAAGAGAACTGAATGACTGGCTTCTGTCCTAGACCTCCTGCTTCCTGCCATGGGAAGAATCAAAATCTCCCTTGGAGAAAGGTGGATGGAGGAGATATTTATATTTCCCACACTGCCACATCTAGACAAATTTAGGTGAACATTTATAGCATATAAATGTATATGACCTATATGTATCTATCTATCTGGGCTCCAAGCAAACCACAAAACAAAACACCAAACCCAGCACTCAAATGCCACCAGCACATATAGACTAATTATAAACTGAAAAAGATGATAAATTCTACCTTTGAATATAGAAGAAGAAAACATGTTTTACAAAGTTGTATAGTAGTGAGGACAAGCAGTTACCAAGGGGGCAATTTAGCGTGAAGATGCTTCTGAATGTACCAGTCACATCAGAATTCCCCTAACCACATAGATTTGCCCTCTCATGTACATTTTTTTTGACAAGGGTCCTGCTAGAGTGTGTTGAGGAGATTAAGTTGGTTCTGTATCATTTTTTACTGATCATGTTTACAGTTAAAAAATTTTATCTTTTAACTAAGTCACAATTCTTTTTCTCTGAACTTAGCTCAGAAATCCAGCTGATCTGTAATGAGTTAAATTTAGAAATGAAGTTCTCTTGCTAATCATTATTTTATTCTTGCCTCAAGGAAATCTGTATACTTGGGGGATGCAGGTGGACATCAGGGAGTTTGATTGAATGTCTTTATACCAACAAGCTATCCTTCAAGGATGTCTGGTTTGTTATTCAAAGAAATCTTGTCTACTGTCTCTAATCTTACAAGTGAACTAATGCACTTTTCTTAGTCAAAAGAGGGAAGGAAGGGGTGGTTGCTAACCCCTCATTCCAAGTTCCCAACCAATCATATTGTTCCCCACACTCTATAAACCAACATATTGTCCTCACCCCAATGGTGCTGCCAACATTGTGACTAATCATAACTTGTTCCCCACATATGAAGTCCTGTTCTTTGTCATCTACTTTCCTGAAAATATAAAAGGGGAGCTTCTTTCTGCTCAGGGTCTTTTGGCTAACTGAGATAGCCATGAAACTCACTTTATTATAAAATTTTATCCTGCTAATAAACTGTTATCTTGTTCAAAGAATATGTACCTCAATCTACCACTGTTGAATTTTACTTGCAACAGTGTCTAATCTCCCTAAGAGACATTGAGGGAATTAGAATGTGTGTATGTAGGTTTATATGTGTGTTTATGTATGTATACATATACAGATAAATACACACATGTAGTGAAATTATAACTATGTATAGTGGTTATGTGTATATATTATATACATGTGCTATATATACATATAACATTACTTTATGTGATATATTTTATTATTTTTACATATCTTTTAAAATATGACTCTGTTGCTCTATTTTCACCTCATCATTAAGAAACATGTCATTTTAAGATATGAGTGTCATTATTGTGATTGGCAAGCTGTGTAAATATAAATGCATCAGTGGATGTAAAAATAAATAGCATTTACGTAATGTTTACTTGTGTCAGGTACTGTGCTAAATGCTATATAATTATTATTTCTTTTGGTCATCACAACAACCTAGGTATATAAGTGTTATTATTATCCCCATTTTCAGATGAGGAAACTGAGGCAAAAAAGCTAAGAGACTTGCTCAGGGTCACACAAATAGTAGGTGTTTTCAGTCACGTTTGAACTCAGATCTCCCAGACTCTAGCCCAATGCTCTATCCACTGGACCACCTAGCTGCCAATAAGTGCAGTGGTAAGTAAAAAGGAGTGTATTTCATGTACTCTTGTATATTCATGTACCCATGTGTACTTCTTCTCAACAGGATTATCCCTAGAATTCAAGAAAAATTTGGGTGTAAATGGAATTTTGTTCTTTCTCTAGAAACCTTGACCTGCCAACATGAAAGAGTTGGTTAGAAGTTTGGAGTCAAACCAGAGTATAAGTGGGTGATACTATGCTTCTTTTGTGGGAGACCATGGGAAAGACAATCTTAGGCACTCCATACCCATTACAATAAGCAGGACTATTGCAACCAAAAATAAGATACTATGAAATTAATCACAAAAGTCATAGTTTAAAAAACCTATAATACTGTCTGTCCCAGGGTCGAGTAGGTTTTGTTTCTTCTTATCAGATATCTTCAGAGTCTAGATGACCACATTAGGATATGGTTGTAGTGAGGATTTATTTTGGGTGTGGGTAGTATGTGATGGCCTCTAGGGTTAATTCCATTCCTAAATTTATTGACAAGTATATTTACTAAGCAAGTAGAATATGCCTGGTACTGTGCTGAATGCTAGAGACAAAGAAAAAACAAGAACAGTCCTAACATTAAAGGAATTTCTGTTCTGATGGGGAAGGTAACATGAAAATAAGTACATATAAGACATATACAGAGTGGTTGAAAAGTAACAGAAGAGCTGGCACTTGAATCTGAGAGACAGAAGTGGGCAGGGAAAGGCCTGTGAAGGGCCTTTCATTGTGTTGGCTGAGCAGGCCCAAAGTAAACAAGGAAGACATCACATTATACTATGAGTTAATGGCCTGAGCACATTTAAGGAAATGGAAGATATTTTGAAAGGGAAAGAGTTCAACAGTGTGGGAATCTGGGAAAGGCTTTGCTGAGGAAGTCATAGTATACCCATCCCAACACAGTTATGTTTTGTGTTTGATTACCTGCATCTTCCTTACACATGTGTCTGGGTTGTGTCTCTGGGTGCAGAAACCAAGAGAAGACAATACAAATGTGAAAATATGAAAAGCTAGATTAGGACAGAGTCAGATAAGATGACATTAATGAATAATACAAACAAAAATTTTTCTTTTTCTCACTTTTGCCAATCAAATGAGCATTTTTGAGCGAAATATCAGAAATTTTCTTATTTGTATTTTTTTTAGCAGTTTTGTAGTTTTTGTTTCATATGAATGAATTGCTTAGATTTCTTCTTTTGATTTTGAATTTCCTTCTTAGATCTTCTTTTTGATGCTGAGAATACATATCTGGTATGAGAAATAAAGAAATCACAGAAAGGAAGAATCCAAAGCAGCTTGAGAAAATATATAGGAACTGACATAGTATTGAAAAGAACCATGGAAATCACATACACCACAACTATGCTGTAGTATTCTCTTTCAGGGACAGGGACACATTGTTTTGTGTATGTGTTAGCAAGGATACAGGGGACACAAGGAATGAAAGCCTAACTGTCTGGAGTTAGACTTTGAATTCAACCTTCTTCATGCTCATTTTGAGAGAACTAGTAGTTAATCCTGGTCACAGAGAGCAAAATTTATCTCCCTGTGGAACTGTAGAACATCTGAAGGCCAGGACCTGTTGGGAATTGTAAGATAGTGAAAACCAGTCAAGACAAGCTTTATGGTAAATAGTGGCAGATGTCTAGTATATGGAATTGCCCCATTTCATGTGGAGGTTCATGAACTACTCTGTCAAGTAGTGGGTATCTATGCCTTCAAAAGAGAACAAAACAAAACACTGTTATAGCTAGTACCTGGAGAAATTTAAGGTGAATTTAAGGTGAATACTTAAAAATAAGCTTTACAAAGCAGATTATGTTCTAATGAATTTTAAGTATCTTAATTGCCCTCCAGATTTTAACCACAATCTTAAATTATAAACAGTTTTATGTCATTCTGTTAAGGCTGAGTCTGTTTATGTCAGTCTTAACAGTTCTTCACATTTCTTTTGTGTTGCCTCTCCCATATCCAATACACATTGAACACTGAGTACCTGCATTCACTCCTCATTGGGAAAGTCATAGACATGAGACATAATTTAATCTATGAGTAAATTTGCATCCAGCATAATAAAGTATGGGAGAAGCATGTGAAAAATAGAATCCTCACCGTTCTCAATAGTCTTTCCCAAGACTCCATCTTGTCCAAATTTCATGCTTTAATACAGAATAGGGAATAAGCACAGTGCTGCTGCCCAGGTAAGCCTGATAGTTTCTCAAACTTAGAAATACGATATGCAGTTTATTAGAGACAAGAATTTCTCTCTACTGCTATCACTACAATGTTCAGAGATGACCTATTTTTTTTGTCATTCATTTTTGTTTTGTTTTTTCAGTTTTGACCTAAAATAGGCTAAAGGTTGGGTTCAAGATTCAACTTAGTGAGTCCTAGGGATCATCAAACCTGACTTCTAAAGACATCAATCAATCAATCAAACAATCAATCAATCAATATTTAAGTACCTACTATGTGTAAGGCAGTGTGATATACAATGGGTATTCAAAAAGAGGCAAAAGAAAGAGTCTTATAATCTAATGACCAAAAAGCTCAGCAGAAGGGTAAGCGCCCTTATGTTAGAGTTGGGACCAAATGCAGCACATTTTCCACTTCCCAAATACATAGTCATATCACAACAGGACAAACTGGGGATAGTCTACAATATGTCTCTCAAGGGGGATATGAAAGAGCAGGAAGAGTTTCTGACTAGGCACACAAAGGGGCTGCAGGACTGCCATATACCAAATGGGAATATTTGTATGACACTACTCTTATCAAAACCAAGGAAGGATTCAATGTCCACAAGGTTAGAGATTTTCAGAACTGGAAATTGTTCTGTGGCACAATTTATACAATAAAAACAATACTGCAAGAGCAAACAACTTTAAAAACTATTGTTATTTTGTGATCAGCATAATCCATGATTTCAGAGGACCAGTGATGAAGCACTTAATCTAAAGCCTGACAGACTGACAGAGAAACGACAGATTTCACCTTGCAAAATGAGATGTTTTTAATACCCATTTAGGGAATTTGTTTTGACCTTGAGCCACACAGGGTAGGAGGTAGAGCAAATAGATACCTAGCAATTAAAAAAAAAAAAAGAATTAATTAAGGCATCTCAGAACTGGAAGACAACTAAGGGGCTGTTTCTTGTTCCCTTGGTGTTGTATTCAATATACTGTTTGTCCCTAGGTGTAGATGACTATCTTGTTCTTTCTAGCTCTCGCTTTCTCTTGAGAGCCCATCTGAGCATTTATTTGGAGTCCTAAGGACTTTGTCTGCCCTCTGCTGCTATCATGTATAATTGCATGTTTCTCATACTTCTACATGGATACTGAAAACCTCATCTCATCTGAATCAAAACCAAAGATATGAGTCAGATAAAATGACATCAATGAGGATGATTCTGTGAGTGATTCTCTCATTCCAGTGAGTATGACGGAAATCTCAGAATTTTTCTGATTTTTCCATTTTTTTAACATTTGTAGCTTTTATTTCATATTAATTGATTGCTTAGATTTCTTCTTTTGAGAAATGCTGTTCATATCATTTCACCACTTAACTATTGGGGAATGGTTCATATGTATATATTGATTTCTTTGTATATCTGTCATTTTAGGCCTTTATTAGAAAATATTGGTATGAAGGTTTTTATAAGTTAATTGTTAACTTTCTCATTGATTTTGCACTTATTTTATTTGTGCAAATGCTTGCTAATTCCATAGACTCAAAATCGTTTCTTTCATCTCTTATGTTCATCTCTATCCATTGTTCAGATTAGAATTCCGTAACTCTCATTAGAGATGTGAAAGTTACATCATTCTTTTCCAATTTTGTGAGGTTATGACCTCAAATTTAGGTCTTGTATCTAAGAGCGGTTTAATGTGGTGTCTTAGGCAAAGCTCCAACATTTACTCTTTTAGGCAAAAAAAAAAAAATAAGGAGCATTTTAAAAGTGACATGGCCTGAAGCTTTTGTACTAATGTGAACAAGAAATCCTATTAGTATTTATTTAACTATTATTTCTTAAACTACATATTTTTGGCCCTCTCAGAAAGAAGTCTAGGAAGGATTCTTCCCTTCAAGAAATTAGGGTAGTGAATAGGCATGGGAAATGGGTCCTTAATTGATCCACTTTGACTGGATTAGGGTAATGATCATTCTAAAATGGTTTCTTGAATTCAAAGTAGACTACCTGAAAAGGAAATTAGTTCTGAAAGGATGGGTCTAAAAGTGGTGACTATTGTTCGTTTTCACAAAGAACTGTTACCTGAATGTTTACCTTAAACTTAGCTCTGTAACACTGCTTATATTGTGAAAATATTCTTGTCCAAGTAACCTACAGCTTAGAATTTCAAAATTACTTGGGTTGGAGATATAATTGAGATTTCTGTTAGTTTGGGTATTTCTTTCTCCAAAAAAAAAAAAAGCAATGCTTAGATTACAATTCTGATAGATAAATTAAAAATATTTTGGCATGCATGATATATATTTAAATACTCTTCTTAAATATGGCCCAAGTTAGTAATCTAAATCAAATTATTGCCAGGTTAGCTTCCAAATTCCCAGAAATATTTATCAGATCAAAGTACATATTCCAGTGGTAATGTCCCAGAATTTAAAGATCACTATCCCACTATGGTCAAAAACTTTTGGATTTTGTTTACTAAATAGGTTCATTTATGAACTTTTATGTCACTTAGTACCAAATTATATTAATGCTTACTGGCCTATATAATTTATCCTTCACTCAATTAAAAAGTTTATTTTTTTTTCCAAAAACTAATTTATCCCTGACACATTGCCTCCCCTTTCATGTTTACCATTGATTTTATCATGGTCCATCACTTTTTTTCTCTCCCCTCCATCATATTTCCTTTGAGCACCTCATCACCAGTAATTTACATTGATTAGGAAAACAGCATTGATTCGAATGCCTGAGAGGTGGGATGTTCATGTGATGTTTAGTCCATAGCATTTCAGGCCTGTTGCTCCAGTGAAACTTCTATTTATTTAAATTCAACCTTCATTTTGCAAGAAAATTTCTCAGTTGCTTCTTTGTCACATTTTTGAGCCACGTAGGTATGTATCTTCTTTTTCTTTTCATGGTATCTAGAATACCCCAAATAGAGTCACCAAGAGACAGACATGAGTAAAAAAATAAATCGATTAACTTATTTACTTACAAGTATCTTTCTTGTTGTAAATATTTGTTTTCCTTTCTCATATTTCTACAGATTTTGGCTATTTGAAGTTCAAATAATTTGTTTTTATTTTAGATTGTTTGGGGAAGGATTGTTTCAAATGCTTCTCTTTGACCTCCGGAATATCATATTCCAAGCCCTTCAGTCCCTCAGTGTAGAAGCTGCAAGGTCTTGTGTTATCCTGATTGCATTTCCACAATATTAAAATTATTTCTTCTTGGCTGTTTGTAATATTTTCTCCTTTGTGTGGGAACTCCAGAATTATAACATTCTGGCTATAATATTCCTCAGAATTTTCTTTTTGGGATCTTTTTCAAGAGGTTATTGGTGGATTATTTCAACCTCTATTTTGCCCTTTGGTTCTAAACCATCAGGGAAATTTTCCTTGAGAATTTCTTGAAGGATGATTTCTAGGTTCTTTTTCTGATCATGGCTTTCAGGTATTCCAATAATTTTTAAATTGTCTCTCCTGGATCTATTTTCCAGGTCAGCGGTTTTTCCAATGAGATATTTCACATTGCCTTCTATTTTTTCATTTGTTTGCATCTGATTAATAGTATCTTGATTTCTCATAAAGTCACTAGCTTACATTTGCTCTAATCTATTTCTGAAGGAATTATTCTCTTCAGTGAGATTTTGAAATTCTTTTTCCATCTGGTAAATTAGGCTTTTTAAGGCATTCTTCTCATTGACTTTTTGAGCCTCCTTTGCCATTTGAGTTAGTCTATTTTTTAAGGTGTTATTTTTTTTTTTCAATCAGGTTGTTGACTCTCTTTTCATGATTTTCTTGCATCCTTCTCATTTCTCTTCCCAATTTTTCCTCCACTACTCTTATTTGGTTTTAAAAATCCTTCTTAAGCCCCTCTATGGCCTTTAACTGGTTCATATTTTTCTTGGAAGCTTTCGGTGCAGAAGTTCTGATTTTGTTGTCTTCCTACCATTCCATGCTTTGATCCTTTTTGTCCCCCTAAAAAGGAATCTAAAGTTGGATTGCTATGCTTGCTTTGCTTCCTTTGCTTGCTCATATTGACACTCAATTACTTGACTTTGGAGCTTTTTGCCACAGCAGAACTCTGCCTCTGGAGAGGAGAGCTTTGTTCCAAATTGCTGGGGTTTTCTCAGGTGCCAGAGCAATTAGTTGGCTGCCCTCTCTGAATCCTCCACATGTTCTGGCACCTGGTCACCCACCCCAGAGCCTCCACTTTAGACAGCAATCCAGATCCAAGCAGGTTAAAGAAAGACCAATTACCTCTCTGAATGGTTCCTGGGTCCCCCTATAATCTGCAGGCCAGGAGCTCTGAAGCAGCCACATCTCCCTCCGGAGTAGAGGCTGGACCACACTCCTGGACTCCCTGTTCCCAAAGTCTACACTGACCTCTTACTCTGTCTTTGCCATCTTTGGGTTGATAATTCTGGAAACCACCCCATCTGCTGGTGATCTACTCTCCAGATGTACCTTTAGCTGTGTCTGGTTTGGCCACCCTGAGTTAAACCATGGGCTCATGTGGGGCTGGACTCTGCTCCCAGTGGACTACTATGAACCCTTCCAGTCTACCTGGTGGGCTGTCTTCAGTGGGAGGTTTGTTTCTCTCTGTCACTTTGTGGGTTTTGTAGCCCTAAAGTTTGTTTAGAGTCTGTAAAAGGTGGTTATGAGGGGAGGACAGGGAGTTTTCTTGCTTCTATACTGCCATCTTGAAAATAAAATATATTTAAAAGTGTTGAAACAGATAACTAAAAGAAATGATATAAAGAAATTGAAAAAAAGGGTTCTCAGTTGATGCTATCACTAGAGATACTACTTCCAAATAATGTCCTTTTCCAATGAGATAGAAGTGAATCCACGTCAGTCCACTTGATGGACCTGAGCCTCTTATCTGATCACAAAGGAAGAAAGTAAAGATTCACATGTGAACAGTAGGGGCTTTAATTCAGGAACAATGTTTTTCATTGACCAGCATAGAAGCTTAAGCCTTGACATAGCGGCCAAATAATAAGCCCAAACCCTAAAGATTATTTAAGAGAAAGACCAACTCTTTTACTCCTCCTCAATAACAAAGGAAAGAAGAACAAGGGCCTCTATAAGAACCCTGGAGAATGTCTTCCCCTACAATAGCATCCTCTTACCTCTAGTAAAGCAATTAGTCACACAGTGCAAAGATTTAGTCATCCATTCCTAAACTTGTAATCATGAGTAAATTGGGAAGAGTTTACTATGAGGAAAATTTCTCTTGGAAGTTTTTCTAGACTCATTTTTGCCCTACATCAATGGCATTGCTTGTGACTGTGAAAAAGTTTTACCTTTCTCCACAGTTATTTGTGTGTATTAAATAAAAAGGAAAGGAAGAAGATGGCGAATAAGAGAAACATAAATGGGATGAGAAATAGTGATTTACACTGAGGAGCACAAGGGAGAAAACCTGAGAATAAATTCTAAAATAAAAGTCTAAAAATTTACAATTCCTTAACATCTCATTAACATATGAGGTCCTAAACAGCATACCTAGTGTTTATATATATATATATATATATATATATATATTTTTTTTTTTTTTTCTGTAATACTAACATCAAGGTAAGGTTTTGCCTGCATAACTTTAGAGTCAGACATGATCCTGGGGAGAAAGAGTTTGAGTGCCAACCTGAGAATTCATAGTATTCATAGCTTGAAGGAAAGGGTATCCGAGAGTTAATTCTAAGCCATAATCCTTTCAACATTGTCCTCAAGGAATAGCTATTTAGCACATACCTAGGAAAAGTCAAGTTTGGCTAATAAACAGTCAATTAAATCAATCAATCTATCATCTCTCTCTCTCTTTGCGTGTGTGTACACACACACACATACATATGCACATATATATATACAGATATGCACACACATATAGACATATATATTATTCCTTCTTTTGTTAAATATTTCCTGATTACATGTAACAAATTTAAACACTTTTTTAAATTTTGAGTCATAAATTCTCTCACTCTCTCTTGCCTTTCTCCTCTCCTTGAGAAACCAAGCAATTTTTGTTTATACATGTGATGTTATACAAAGCATATTTCCATATTAGCCATGTTGGAAAAGAAAACATCAACAAAGAAAATAATAAAATGAACGAATTTTTTTTAAAAGTGTGCTTCACTTTGCTCATCAGTTCTCTCTCTGGAGACAGATAGCATTTTTCATTATGGGTCCTTTGGAATTGTCTTGGATCATTTTCTTGATAAGAGTAGTTATGTCTTTCATCATTGATCTTCCTTACAATATTGTTGTTGTATAAACAATCCTGGTTCTGCTCCACTTCATGAGTTCACATAAGTCTTCTCAGGTTTTTCTGCTCATCATTTCTTATAGCACAATAGTATTGCATTACAATCATATACCTTACCTTGCTCAGTC
>NW_027185590.1:0-16831 GCF_028583685.1 Petaurus breviceps papuanus | reverse complement strand
CAGCTTCAGCTCCTGGCCTGCAGATGGTAGAGCGACCAAGGGACCAATCTGAGGGGTAATTGCTCTTGCTTTAACCTGCTTAGATCTAAATTGCTGTCTAGGGTGGAGGTCCTGGGGTGTGTGACTAGCTTGCCAGAGCATATGGAGGCTTCAGAGAGGGCACCCAACTAATACCTCTGGCAGCTGAGAAAACCCCAGCAATTTGGGACAAAGATCTCCCGTCTGGTAGCAGAGTCCTACTGTGGCAAAAAGCTCAAAATTCAACAGAGGCCCAGACAAAGTCTGATCAATGTGGCAGCAAGTTGACCCACCAACCACAAGGGCCATTGCCAGGCCTATCACCAAAGGGCTGGGACTGGATGGAGCAGGGGCAGGATGGTAGAGTGAACCTGGCTGCTCCAAATTCCCCCCCCCCCCAAACATAGTAATTATTGCCCCAGGGCAAAACCTTAAACAGTAAAGACTTGGGAGCCCTAGAGGAAAGGTGTGGGTAAGGCCCTGCCTGAAAATGGGTAGAAAGTAGAGTGCAAAGACAAAGACTCTGGAGTCCTACTGTAGTGAGAGGGAGGAACCAAATTCAGAGGGAGACAGTGTTGACTCCACACCCACAGCTGAAGCCTCAACAGGGAACTGGTTTCAAGCACAGAAGCATTCTTTTTTTTAAATTTGTTTGTTTACTTTAATTCCACAATTTACTTCAATTCCACAATTCCTTGAGTTTCATATTCTGTCCCCCTCCCTCCCCCACCCCATGGTGGCATACAGTCAAGCATAGGATCTGTAAATACTTTCACATTAGACATTAGTCAGGTTATAAAGACGGATTGTATCAGATGGAATGAAAAATGGTAAGGAGGAAATAAAATGAAACAAGAAAAGGAAAAAGATCAGGTAGTTTGCTTCAGTCTGGATACAAACTCAGGTCTTTCTAGATCTTTCTCTGGATGTAGACATCTCTCTCCATCATGAGTCTTTTGAGATAGACTTATAACACTGCATGGCTGAGAAAAGTCCAGTCTATCAAAGCTGGTCATCACACAGGTTGTGTACAAATTTCTCCTGATTCTACTCTTCTCAGTCAGCATCAGTTCATATAAGCCTCTCTAGGTAAATATGAAGTCTATCTGCTCCTCATTTCTTATAACACGATCATATTCCATAGCATGCATATACCACAACTTGTTCAGCCATTTCCCAGTTGATGGGCACCCCCTTAATTTCCAATTCTTTGCTACCACAAAAAGAGCTGCTATAAATATTTTTGTACATATGGGTCTTCCTCCTGCTTCTGTGATCTCTTTGGGATACAACCCTAGAAGTGGTATTGCTGGGTCAAAGGAAATGAAATTACTTATAGGCCTTTGGGCATAGTTCCAGATTGCTGTCCAGAAAGGTTGGATCAGTTCACAAATCCACCAGAAATGCATTGGTGTTCCAATTTTTCCACATCCTTTCCAGCATTTGTTATTTTCTTGTTTTGTCATCTTAGCCAATATGACTGGTGAGATGTGGTACCTCAGAGTTGCTTTGATTTGCATTTATCTGATCAATAGGGATTTAGAGCATTTCTTCATGTGCTTATAGATATCTTTAATTTCTTTCTCTCAAAACTGCCCGTTTATATCCTTTGATCATGTATTAATTGGGGAATGACTTGTATTCTTATAGATTTGACTCAATTCTCTGTATATTTTAGAAATGAGTTCTTTATCAGAGACATAGGTTGTAAAAACTCTTTCCCGGTTTCCCACCTCCCTCTTAATGTTGGTTACATTGGCTTTGTTTGTACAGAAGCTTTTCAATTTAATGTAATCAAAATTATCCATTTTGCATTTTATAATGCTCTCTAATTCTTATTTAGTCATAAAGTCTTTCCCTCTCCACAAATCTGACAGGTAAACTATTCCTTGTTTTCCGAGATTGCTTACAGTATCAATCTTTATGACTAGATCATGCACCCATTTAGACTTGATTTTGGTATATGGTGTTAGATAATGGTCTATGCCTAGTTTCTGCCATACTATATTCCATTTTTTCCCAGAAGTTTTTGTCAAATAGTGAGTTTTTATCCCCAAAACTAGGGTCTTTGTGTTTATCAAACCATAGATGACTATAGTCATTGACTGCTGAATCTCATGTGCCTAATCTATTCCATTGATTCACTACTCTATTGCTCAGCCAGTACCAAGTAGTTTTGATGACTGCTGCTGTATAATACAGATTGAAATATGGTATAACTAGTCCACCTTCCCTAGCATTTCTTTTCATCAATTCCCTTGATATTCTGGACCGTTTATTCTTCCAAATGAATTTTGTTACTATTTTTTCTAGCTCTATAAAGTAGTTTTTTGGTAAATTGATTGGTATGGCACTAAATATATAATTTAATTTAGGTAAAATTGTCGAAAGCATTCTTAGATGAGCTCAAAAGGAACTTTGAAAACCAAATTAGGGAGATAGAAGATAAAATGAATAATTCTTTTAAAATCAAAATTGCAAAATTAGAAAAACATTACAATGAAGACAACAGCTCCTTAAAAAGAAAAATATGTGATATGGAAAAGGAGCTCCAAAAGCTAACCTAGGAAAATAATTGGCTTAAAACTAGAATCAACGTCATTGAAGTTAATAACTTCTGAGGAACCGAGAATTAGTCAAACAAAACATCAAGAATGAAAAATTAGAAAAGAGGTAAAATATCTCAATGTAAAAATAGCTGACCTGGAAAACAGATCCAGGAGAGATAATCTGAGAATCATAGGCCTACCAGAAAATCATGATGAAAAAATGAGCCTGGGCAACATCTTCCAAGAGCTCATCAAGGAAAACTGCCCTGAGATACCAGAACCAAAGAGTAAAATAGAATTCGAGAGAATCCACCAGACACATCCCAAATTGAGAAGTCTGCAAAATGTTGTGGCCAAACCCCAGAACTACCAGGTAAAGGAGAAAATACTTCAAGGGGCCATAAAGAAGCAATTCAAAATTGCAGAACCACAGTGAGGATCGCACAGGATTTGGCAGCCTCTACACTGAAAGATCGGAGGAAGTGCAATACAATTTTTTGCAAGGCAAAAGAGCTCGAGTTACAATCAAGGATCACCTACCCAGTGAAACTAAACATATTCTTCCAGGCAAGGAGATGGTCATTCAACCATATAACATTTCTCCAGACCTTCCTGATGAAAAAGCCAGAGCTCACTGAAAAATTCCACCTCCAATTACGAGACACAAGAGAGACATAGAAAGGTAAACAAGGAAAACACACACACACACACACACACACACACACACTCACACACTGTTATTTAAAAAGAGCAAACTGTTTACAGATAAGTAGAGGGTATGAGTATAAATCACACAAAATGATGATAAAAACCCTATTAAGGGCTACAAGGGACTGCAATGGAAAAAGAGGAAAGAATGAAGTAGAAAAGGGTAAATTATGCCACATGAAGAGGCATAAAAATGATATAGCAGAGGGAAAGAAGGGAGGGAGATGAGTATTATATGAGCTTTTCCCTCATTGGTTCTGGTGCAAGGAGGGAATAACACAACCAGTAAACGTAGGACTTTATGGAGAAGGGACACAAAACATATCTTAATAGACGGAAAGAGGGGAGGGAGAGGAGCTTTGCATGAGTTTGCATTTGTTCCTGCTACCCTTGGTTCAAAGAAGAAATAGCATACTATATTAAGTATAAAAATATCCTACAGGCAGTAGGAGGGGGGAAGGGTTAAGAAAGGCAGGAGTGGTTAGAAGGAAGGGAATAAGTAAGGGGGAAGGGGAGGAAAAGGGAGGGGGGCTGATAAGAAGGGAATACTGAGGGAGGAGGTGGTCAAAAGGAAAACTTAAGGAGGGGAAGGGAGAAGGGGAAAAAAAAAGCATAAACAGGCGAGGGAATAGGATGGAGAGAAAGAGACAGAGAGTAATCATAACTGTGAACGTGAATGGAATGAACTCTCCCATAAAACGGAGGCAGATAGCAGAATGGATTAAAAACCATAATCCTACAATGTGCTGTTTACAAGAAACACATCTGAAACAGAGGGATACACACAGGGTAAAGGTAAAAAGCTGGAGTAAAATATATCATACCTAAGCTAAAGTAAAAAGCAGGGGTCAAAATCCTTATCTCAGATAAAGCAAAAGCAAAAATTGATCTAATTAAAAGAGATAAAGAAGGAAACCATATTCTGCTAAAAGGCACCATCGAGAATGAAGCAATATCATTACTTAACACATATGCACCAAGTGGTATAGCATCGAAATTCCTAGAGGAGGAGGTAAAGTAATTAGAGGAAGAAATAGATAGCAAAACTATACTAGTGGGGTCCTTAATCTCCCCTTCTCTGAACTTGATGAATCCAATCTCAAAATAAGAAAGAAGTTAAGGAGGTGAATAGAATTTTAGAGAGGGTAAGTAGGATAGATCTCCGGAGAAAACTGAATGGGGATAAAGAGGAATATACATTCTTCTAAGCAGTATATGGCACATACACAAAAATCGACCATGCATAAGGCTATAAAAACCTCTCAATTCAGTGTAGAAAGGCAGAAATATTAAATGCATAATTCTCAGATCATGATGCAATAAAAATCATATGCAGTAAAAGACCATGGAAAGACAGACTAAAAACTAATTGGAAACTAAACAATTTAATCCTAAAGAATGAGTGGGTTAAACAAGAAATCACAGAAACAATCAGTAACTTCATTCAAGAGAATGACAATAATGAGACAACATACCATAATATGTGGTATGCAGCAAAGGTGGTTCTTCGGGGAAATTTTAATATCCCTGAGTACATACATGAATAAATTAGAGAGGAGGTAGGTCAATGAATTGGGCATGCAATTGAAAAAGCTAGAAAAAGAACAAATTGAAAATCTGCAATTAAATACTAAATTAGAAATAATGAAAACCAAAGGAGAGATTAATAAAATTGTAATGAATAAAAGTATTGAATTAATAAATAAAACTAAGAGCTGGTTTTATGAAAAAAAAACCAATAATATTGATAGACGCTTAGCCAATATGGTAAAAAAAAAAAAGAAGAAAACCAAATTATGAGTATCAAAAATGAAAAGAGTGAATCTACCTCCAATGAAAAGAAAATTAAAAAAATAATTAGAGATTATTTTGCCAAATTATATGTATATAAATTTGACAATCTTAGTGAAAAGAATGAATATTTACAAAAATATAAGTTGCCCAGATTAAGTGAAGAGGAAGTAAATTACTTAAATAACTGAATCTTAGAAAAAGAAATCAAACAAGCCATCAATGAAATCCCTAGCAAAAAATCTCCAGGGCCAGCAGAATTTACTAGCGTATTCTATCAAACATTTAAAGAACAATTGAATCCAATACTCTACAAGCTATTTGGGAAAATTAGTGAAGAAGAAGTCCTACCAAATTCTTTTTATGACACACACATGGTACTGATACCTTGATTTAGGAAGAGGTAAAACAGAAAAAGAAAATTATAGACCAATTTCCCACATGAATATAGAGGCAATATTTTTAAATGAAATATTAGCAAAAAGACTACAGCAACTTATCACAAGAATAATACACTTTGATCAGGTAGGATTTATTCCAGGAATGCAAGGATGGATTAATATTAGGAAAACCATCAGTATAATTGATCATATCAACAATAAAACTAGCAGAAACCACATGATTTATCTCAATAGATGAAGAAAAGGCTTTTGACAAAGTACAACATCCATTCCTGTTAAAGAAAACACTAGAAAGTATAAGAATAAATGGATCCTTCCTTATTATATTATTAATAAGCAGCATATGTTTAAAGCCATCAGCAAGTATTATATGTAATGGGGATAAGCTAGAAGCATTTCCAATAAGATCAGGGGTGAAACAAGGGTGTCCACTATCACTCCTCTTATTCAATCTGGTACTAGAAATGTTAGCAGTAGCAATTAGAGAAGAAAAAGAAATCAAAGGAATCAAATAAGGCAAAGAAGAGACCAAGTTATCACTCTTTGTGGATGATATCACGATATACCTAAAGAATCCTAAAGAATCAAGTAAAAAACTACTTGAGACAATAAATAAATTTGGCAAAGTTGCAGAATATAAAATAAACCCACATAAATCCTCGGCATTCCTGTATATTTCTAATGAAATCCAACAGCAAGAGAGAGAAATAGAAATCCCATATAAAGTTATTGTAGACATTATACATTATTTGGGAATCTACCTACCAAAACAAATCCAGGACCTATATGAATACAACTACAAATCACTTTTCACACAAATAAAGTCAGATCTAACTGATTGGGAAAACATCAATTGCTCATGGCTGGGTCGAGCTAATATAATAAAAATGACAATTTTACCTAAATTAAATTACATATTTAGTGCCTGTAATGTAATGCCAAGGAAAGGCAACTTCCCAAGGTTCAGAATACCAGCATAGGTGCTCTCCATTTTATTCAGTGACCAACCAAGAACAGAGAAGATCAAAACATGACATCATTCCAAATACAGCATTTACTAAATGTGATTAATCTCCAAGGACTACCCCACCCCAGGACCTTCCAATCATTCAATCAATTACAAAGTCTCTGTTCTAAATACTTCTCCACCCCTAGGCTATACCTTAATTAAGTCCACCACAAAGCCCATCTTCTCAAATGGAGATTAGTTTCCAAACATAAGGTCAAAAGTTCCCCACCCCTGGATCACAATTGAATCTACCCCAGAATTACATCAAGTTTAAACACAGCACTTAATACCCAAATGGAGCTCTTTTCTTCATCTTGACAGGAGGCAAGTTCTCAGCAATCTTAGTTCCTGGGGAGACAAGGCTTAGCAAGGCCATAAGATACATTGCCAGTCCCTTCATGAATTCATCCTCTGTCTGTAGAACAGTCCTAGAACCCCTGAAAACATTAGCAAAGCCCTCTCCCAGGATTTCTGTAAACATACAACAAGAAAATCCTTCTTCAGGGCTTCCGAACCAACAGAAAGGTTCCCAGACCCCTGCAACAACAGCACTGTCCTTCACCAGTGGACAGTATTCACTCTGTCTGCAGGACAGTCTCCAGACCCCTGCAACAACAGCACTGTCCCTCACCAGTGGACAGTATTCACTCTCTGTCTGCAGGACAGTCTCAGGGCTTCTTAGCGAACAGCCAGGTACCAGGACTTCTTCAACAAAAGGACTGTCTTTCACCAGTGGACAAATCTGGCAAAATAACATCAAAACGGACAGACAAAGTACCAGCAAAACAGCCATGTCTCCTCAGTCCTTGGCAGCTCAGGGGGCAGGTCTCAAAAGTCCAGGGCAATTCAAAGCGGCCACCAGCAATTCTCTTAGTCTCTCTCTCTCCATGAGGTGCTGCTTCCAAAAAAGAAGTTTCTTCTGCCTCTCTCTTGTCTCTGCAAATCTACGTCACCAGCTCCTCCCAGTTCAGGACTTTCTTTTCACATCAACTACTCCACCCCACAGGTGGGATTAACAAGCTCTGGGTTTTAACACAATCAGTTTGAAAACCAAGCCAATACAGGGGAATCTTTAATTGCCATTACTATCACAGTGCCATACCAATCAATTTACCAAAAAATTACTTTATAGACCTAGAATAATAGTAACAAAATTCATTTGGAAGAACAAAAGGTCCAGAATATCAAGGGAATTGATGAAAAGAAATGCTAGGGAAGGTGGCCTAGCTGTAACAGATTTTAATCAGTATTATAAAGCAGAAGTCATCAAAACTACTTGGTACTGGCTGAGGAACAGAGCAGTGCATCAATGCAATAGATTTGGTACACAAGACTCAATAGTCAATGACTATAATAATCTACTCTATGATAAACCCAAAGACCCCAGTTTTTGGTATAAGAACTCACTATGTGCTGGGAAACTGCTATATTCTGGAATATAGTACAGCAGAAACTGGGCATAGACCATTATCTAACACCATATACCAAAATTAAGTCTAAGTGGGCACATGATCTAGGTATAAAGGATGATACTGTAAGAAATCTGGGAGAGCAAGGAATAGTTTACCTGTCAGATTTATGGAGAGGTGAAGATTTCATGACCAAACAAGAATTAGAGAGCATTATAACATGCAAAATGGATAACTTTGATTATATGAAACTGAAAAGCTTCTGTACAAACAAAGCCAATGTAATCAAGATTAAGAGGAAAGTGGGAAATTGGGAAAGAATTTTTACAACCAATGTCTCTGATAAAGGCCTCATTTCTAAAATATACAGAGAATTGAGTCAAATCTATAAGAATACAAGTCATTCCCCAATTGATAAATGGTAAAAAAATATGAACAGACAGTTCTCAGAGGAAGAAATTAAAGATATCTATAAGCATATAAAAAATGCTCTAAATCACTATTGATTAGAGAAATGCAAATCAAAACAACTCTGAGGTACTACATCTCACTAGTCAGATTGGCCAAGATGACAAAACAGGAATATGATAAATGCTGGAGGGGATGTGGAAAAATTAGAACACTGATACATTGCTGGTGGAGTTGTGAACTGATCCATCCATTCTGGAAAGCCATCTGGAACTATGCCCAAAGGCCTATAAGTAATTTCATTTCCTTTGACCCAGCAATACCACTTCTAGGGTTGTATCCCAAAGAGACCACAAAAGTGGGAGGAAGACCCATATGTACAAAAAATATTTATAGCAGCTCTTTTTGTGGTGGCAAAGAATTGGAAATTAAGGGGAAGCCCATCAATTGGGAAATGGCTAAACAAGTTATGGTATCTCAATGTAATGGAATACTATTGTGCCATAAGAAACCAAGAGCAGATGAATTTCATATCTACCTGGAGAGGCTTTTACGAACTGATGCTGAGTGAGAAGAGCAGAACCAGGAAAACATTGTACACCATTACAGATACAACGCATGTGTGATGACCAACTTTGATAGATTGGACTCTTCTCAGAAAATCACGGCTACAAGTAAATTCCAAAAGACTCATGATGGAGAGAGATGTCTATATGCAGAGAAAGAACCAGAAAGAACAGAGTTTCAATGCAGATTGAAAGCAAATTACCTGCTCTCTTTCTTGTTTGGTTTGGTTTCTTCTTTCCCATTGTTCATTCCATCTGGTACAATCCTTCTTTTCAACCTGACCAATGTCTAATGTGAAAGTATCTGCAGATCCTATACCTGATTGTATGCCTCCATGGGGGGGGGGGGCGGAGGAAGGAGGGAGGGGAAGAAAATTTGAAACTCAAAGAACTGGGCAACTGAATCTTGTAAACTCAAAGTAAACCAACAAATTAATAAAGAAGAAAAAAGTTTTGGGTCTAGCGATAATGAGAGGCTAATGGTCTCAGGCAAATGCCTCATCAAGTGGGAAGATTCAATCAGAGTTAAAGGGGTTTGTACCCCATCAAAAGTGTATGTATCATTTAATAATGTTTTGGATGTTGTTCTAAATTGCTTTCCAGAATAGCTGGATCAGTCCAGAACTCAACCAACAGCACATTAATGCAATTGTTTTCCCACAAACCTTCCAGAATTTATCATTTTTCTGTCAACTTTGCCTCATACCTTTGCCAGTTGCTTTAATGTGTATTTCTCTAATTATTAATGATGAGGTATGGGCTCCCAGAGCCAGAGCCCATACCTCAGGGCACCATAAAACCATAAAAATGAAGAGGTTCCCTATAAAGAGGGTTAAGGTTGCTCTGGAGATCCCAAAATACCAACATACTGGGTCCTGCTGAATGAATTCGACTCAAGTCTTCTCAGCCAAAGAAAAGTAAAGTTTACGAAAAGTTCGCTTGTATTGGACACAGAAAAAAAAATTTGTAACTCAAAATCTTGCGGACATGAATGATGTAAACTAGAAGTTAATAAAGCATTTGATATATAAAAATACTCTCTACTTTAACTCATGACATATATAAAGACACAGTGGTTGAAATTATCGAGAGTAGACAAAATAATAGTACAAATCTCTACTGGATATATATCGAGCAGGAGTACCATGAATGCAAACAATATTCTATACAGAGGAGTTACACAGACACAGATGTATCCATAAGTACATTGGAGAAGGAGAATAGAAGACACAGTTGCAATTAGTCCCGTGAGTCAAAGTCCAGAAATCGCTTTTGTGCAGGTTCCCCTGAAGTCTGAAACTAAAAGAGGGTGGTTCTGCAAACGGCCTAATGACATCATAACCACTAATACATTGTTTGAGAGTACAGTTAAAGCAGGGTATATTCCAATAAAATGTAGCATGGACTTATATCGTAAGTAAACGATTTCCATTAGTAGAAGTAAGGAAGGCTTGAGGGGGTCAAATACATGCAGTTAGTTACATTTATATATGAAACAAGTGATGAGACAGGTGTAGGTGTCTCATCCATCAGGATGGAACCAGTTCAGTTTGTAGAGAAGGCAGAGTGGTCACAGCAAGAAACACAAATCCTGAGGTAACAGGTTTCAGTTCTTTGGGTGGATATAAAAAATGTTCGAGCTGCCCCCATGGTGGCATAGCTTTTTTGTTTTGGTTGCGTTAGGAGACCTCTTCTTCTTTATTCCCATGTTCTGTCTCTGTGAGTTCTGCTGCTGCTGCTGAATCTTTTTCATCTTTCTGGGTGATTTGGAGTACATGCCTTGACCTTTCTGTTCTGGTACCCTCACTGGTCATTCCCCAACTTCTGGAAAATATATAAGCACAGCCTCGCCCCCACAGTAATAAATCCCCACATTACCTTCATTTTGGGGAGTATTCACCTTTCATGTTTTTTAACTGCCAGTGTATTTTTAGAGATGTTTTTATTTAGCTAATGTATTTTGGGTGTATCAAGCAGTAGCTAATATAGCTAATTGCTTCCCCCTTTTTTATTTTAGCAAGTAGGTTTCAATATCTTTATTATAAGGGGTATGCCTGTAATTAATATGATTTTAAAAATGATCACAGAAAGACTGAAATGAATTGTTAGTGGCAGGAACATTATCTGCGTTCAATCTGTCTAGCTTGTTCCCTAGTAACATGAAATTATTTACATAAAGAATATGCGTTTTGATAAAAATAAGAGTAAGATAATGTAGTTCTATGAATATTTGGGGGAAAAGTTGGAAAAACTTGAACGTTTGATCAGTAGTTGTGTTATTTCAATAAAGAAGCCTAGGAAGTGAAGAATGAAATGCAATATAGGTAGTGGCCTCTATCTTATAAGAGCTTGTAATTCCTGAAAAAGAATAGCTCTGTGTATACTTTAGAGAAAAGCAAACTTTTAAAATAGAGATTATTAAGACTATGTTGGTATAAAAATTTTCTTAAATAACAAATTCCTGAAGTATGATAAAAAAAACTGAATTCCTAGATAATCGTGGAATTCTTCAGATATCACTGTTTTCGTCAAAAAGGTATAGCAAAATGTCTTTAAGTAACATAAATCTCCAAAGTTTTATTAACACACTAATTTTCTAGTTGATTGCACAATTCTTTAGATATTAAAAGGTTTTTTTAGCCAGAAAAATGAATCTGATCACAGTACTTTAAAAGCTATTGATATTAGAATCTTCTTGAGGTGAGCCTTAAGTAGTTAAAAAATTTCTTTCACCAAATCATGGCTCAGAGCCAATTAAAATTAAAATTTTTTATTTCCATGGAGCTGTAATAAATAATGAAGATTTACTAGGTTTCTCCTACATAAAGAATTTCATTTAACATTTTTCTTTCTCTAATTTCTTTTTAATATTTTGCCACTTTCTTAGCAAGTTACAATTAAAACAAGCTCCTTTCTCATGCTGAATGACCTTGCCTCTAAAGATTGTTTCCATGGGCTTTGGGCAGTTTTGTAACATAATTAAGATTGATATGGATTCTAAACAGGAGAGACTGGGGGGATAATGCTTATTCCCTGAATGCTCTGAATGGGCAGAATTAATCCAAAATAAAGTTTTCATCCTGTCTCCTCCTTCCTGCATACATTAGTCAATCAAGAGTTTTAAGTTCTTAGCATGAAAACAATAAAATAACTCAATTAATAATCTTACAAGTTCCAAATAACTGATAATCAAATTGTTTTAGTCGTAACCTCTCTAACTTCAGGTAGATGTGTAAATAAACATTATAAGATGTAAGTGACATAACTGGTTTTAAACAAGTTCTTTATCTTTTAGTTCCAACAAAACTCAGATTAAATATTTGCTTATTTAACGCTATTTATGGATTACAATGATTCCCCACATGACATTATGAGATTATTTTATTTCCAAATCATCACAAAAATTAATGATGAAAATTGGGCTTACCGAGTGCAGAGGTTTTTCTCTTCTCCTCACGGCTGCACAGCCTGATTGTGGATGTAGGGGTTTGAATTGGAGAGGTCTGCCTGCTTGCTTAAAGGTGTGGGCTTCAGGGTGCCTCAGGGCTGTTGCCAGTGGGGTCCTCGATAACTTTAGTATGCTTCCTCCCTTTTGCAGATTGGGGAGGGTAACTTAAATTCCTTATTAATCTTCAGCACTCTCTTTTAGCCTAATCTGGGACGAGAGGCCTTAGTGAGTTTTTGTAAAGTGTTTTTTGCTGACAAAACTTTTACTCCAGTTAACTGTATTTATGTGTCCACTCTTTAAACACTTCTTTGAAAGTGAGAGCTTTGACTCTTCTAGCAAAGAGGGAGTCAGAAATGGCCCCATATTCCTTCTCCCCCATACTAGAGAATCATTAAAAACTTCACGTTTTTAATCAGATCTCAGAAAATATCCCAATTTGCCTAAATGCCAAATAGTATAATATCTTTATCTTATCTTTAGCATCAAATTAGGAGTGACACTTCTTGCATGAATTTAATTGACCTACAGTTGTATTCGCAAATGTTCGTATGTTTGCCTTTTCGATCTGAGGGGAAAAATTCCCTTATTATTTCTTATTGCCTTCTCCTCACTCCACTTGGCCAGAGTGGAATGAAGAGGAGGAGATTTTCAAACTTTTAAAAACTTTAACACTTGTGTTCACATCTTTCATGCCAATGATTTGTACCTATCTCAAGCTTTCTGCCCATGCTCCTCCCATTACTACATAGTTCAACTCTCTTGCTTTTACCACTGTCATCTTTTTTTTTTTGCTGGACTTTGATTAAAGCCCCTTCTAAAACCATACATACCTTATTTCTTTCTAATTCTAACCTGACCCTGCTCCTACACTCTTCGACTTACCACGACCACCTTATAACCAGTAAAAAAAATACTTTGTTCGTTTTCTGGCGAGAAAGAAGGGAGAGGGGGAGTGAAAGAGATAACATTTCATGGAAAGTTCCACAGTCCAGGTGCATTTTAAATCTTACAGAATGACAAATAACTCACTCATTCTCACAAAGACACATAAACAAAGCAGAGAGATACACAAAATAACAGAATGGATCACACAGAATTTGTAGGAGATCTCCTGGAAAGATTAAACAGTTGCTGGCTCTCCAGATAGTAAGGGAAACCAGGTAAGACTTACTTGATAATATTAGAGGCAGCTGCATCACACTGAAGTGTTCGAGCCACCCCTGGCACTTTCATATCTGATGTTTCACATGTCATTAATATATTCCATAGAAAAAAGGCAGAAATGGGGAAATGCTGGAGCCCCTTCTCCATCAGTCCCTCACTCCTCTGTCTCCTGGCTGGCTCCCAATTTACCAAATAGGGACAACAGTCTGAGGTTCGTGTAACTGACTATTATTGATAAATAGATCTCTTTCTTTTACAAATGTCTTGAAGAGTCTTAAATAATATATTTTCTCCTGAAAATTTTCTGACATCGGGCTTATCTGCTTACTTGTTACTAAGGTTCCCTACTGATCCCACGATAGCCTGGTGAATCATCCGCCTTTTGAAGGGGAGTAAGCATGCTGCACTCTGGCCGCCTGACTACGTCTCCATTAGGGATACGCATGCTCTGATAAAAGGGGCACTGAAACAGCGGGGGGGCCAGTCGGCTGTGTGAGACCCTCCACCTCCATGTGGGAACAGCCCTTCTCTCCATTTGTTTTCCTGTTCTTCTTTTACTTCTTCTCTTCTTCCACCTATGTTTCTGTATTGAACCTCCAAATCTCTCGGTAGTGTTCTGGCTTGACTAAGGACAATTTCACAACATTATATAGTTGAAGGCAGTGTACTGGGAACTTCCCTGGTCCTCCTGTGGTGGAACACCTGTCACCTTCCATTTTGCTGGATTTAATGTGCCTGCTCTGGGCAGCCTTGGAGAAGTGATCTCTAGTAGATCTGACAATTCCTGTATCTGAGTCTTAACAATGAGTCCTCTTTCTTTCATTATAGGTAGGAAGACATTTTGATACGTCTCTTGGCTACGGTGTTTAATCTGTACTTGCCCCATAGCCACCACTCGGGAGGAAAGAAAGTACCAAAAGCCGTTCCTTCGGGCCTTCCCCTTACCTGGTTTTAGGGCCCTGCGTTGCTCTGAGTTGCTCCAAGGGGGGGGCCTCCGTGGACTCGAGATCCCCACTCAGCCTGACGTTTCTGTTTTCTCCAGCCTGGCCTGGAGCTCCTGTGCCCGGCCTATTCGTCCCTGTGCTTGTACCCCACACCCTACGTTGGGCACCAGTTGTAGAGAGCCAAGGCTACCCAGGGACCCCTGCCCTTCTGTGGCAGAGTCTGAGATAGAGGTAGAGAGGAGCCCTGCAAGTTAGCAACAGAGCTGAGAAGGAAAAGTTGGGTGAAAACAAAATAAAAGATTACCCACCCAGAAGTTCACAATCATAAACGAGAGGGGACTCCAGTATGGTGGAAAACTGAGCGAACTTTATTCAGCTAAGAGTCCAGTATACAGTGTGTAAAACTGCATAGTCATCATAAGCCACTGTCTGGGATTATACCATTGTCCTAGTTCTCATTCACCTCATACATGAAGGCCATGTACTATATCCTTGTTATCGGGGCACGAGTACCAGGCAGGATGTTCCAAACCTCCCTAGAACAGGATGCAGTGATCCCAAGGCTTCTAGTTAATACTACATTGCTGCATTATGCTAGTTTCCCCTGAGAACATTGCAAATGTCCTTGTTCCTAGGCCAGGAGCGTACCATGCTTCTCATGGGGATGTGAAGCACTTTCCTGTGAGCATTCCCGGGGGCTGGGGAACAGATCTGAGCCTGTTTAGCAGGGTCTTATGCTGAGAGGGCTTATTCAGCCATCAGGGTCAGAGCCCCACTGGCCGTGGACTTCTACAATTCCCCAATTGATGGGCATCCCCTCAATTTCCAATTTTTGGCCACCACAAAAAGAGTTACTCTAAATAATTTTGTACATGTAGGTCCTTTTCCCTTTTATATGATCTCTTTGGTATACAAACCTAGAAGTGGTAATGCTGGGTCAAAGGGTATGCACATTTTTATAGCCCTTTGGGCATAGTTCCAAATTGCTCTCCAGAATGGCTGGATGAGTTCACAACTCCATCAACAATGTGTCAGCGTTCCAGTTTGTCCACATTTTCTCCAGCATTTATCATTTTGCTGTTGTGTCATGTTTGCCAAACTGACAGGTGTGATGTGGAACCTCAGAATTATTTTGATTTGCATTTCTCTAATCAATCATGATTTAGAGCTTTTTTCATATGACTATAGATAGCTTTAATTTTTTCCTCTGCAAACTTCCTGTTCAAATTCTTTGACCATTTTATATTTGGGGAATAACTTGTATTCCTATAAATTTGATTCTATTCTCAATATATTTTAGAAAGTGAGGCCTTTATCAGAGACACTGGTTGTAAAAATTCTTTCCCTATTTTCTGCTTCCCTTCTAATCTTGGTTGCATTAGCTTCATTTGTGCAAAAACTATTCAATTTAATGTAATCAAAGCTATCCATTTTACATTTTGTAATGTTCTCTATCTCTTGTTTGGTCATCAGCTCTTCTGTTCTCCATAAATCTCACAGAGAAACTGTGGCTTGCTCTCCTAATTTGCTTAGAGTGTCAGCCTTTATATATAAATTGAGTACCCATTTGGACTTTGTTTTGGTATACAGTGTAAGACACTGGTTTATGTCCAGTTTCTGCCGTACTGTTTTCCAATTTTCCCAGCAGTTTTTGTCTAAAAGAGAGTTCTTTTCCCAAAAGCTGGGGTCTTTGGGTTTAACAAACAGTAGATTACTATAGTCATTGACTACTGTACCTTGTGTACCTAACTGATTCCACTGATCCACCCATCTATTTCAGTACCAAGTAGTTTTGATGATTGCTGCTTTATAATACAGTTTAAGATCTGGTATGCCTAGGCCAACTTCCCTAGCATTTCTTTTCATTAATTGCCTTGATATTCTGGACCTTTTGTTTTACCAGATGAATTTTGTTATAATTTTTTTCTAGCTGTATAAAATAATTTTTGGTAGTTTGATTGGAATGGCACTACATGAACAAATTAATTTAGGTAGAATTGCCACTTTTACTCGACCCACCCATGAACAACTGATCTTTTTTCCAATTATTTAAATCTGATTTTATTTGTGTGAAAAGTGTTTTGTAATAGTGTTCATATAGTTACTGAGTTTGTTTTGTCAGGTACATTCCCAAATATTTTGCAATGTCTAAAGTAACTTTAACTGGAATTTCTCTTTCTATCTCTTGCTGTTGGACTTTGTTAGTAATATATAGAAATGCAGATGATTTCTATGGGTTTATATTATATCCTGCAACTTTGCTAAAATTGTATATATCAGGTGAGGGCATGCTGTGCTGGGTGGTCCTCTGCCAGTGTCTCCCATGTCTCACAATTGAATCCAAAGTTTTTTAGGGAGACTGTGAGAGTCTTTACCCACTTCTTCTGACCTCTGAGTGAGTACTCACCCTGTGTGA
>NW_027185589.1:0-38994 GCF_028583685.1 Petaurus breviceps papuanus | reverse complement strand
TTGATAGATGGTCAAAGGATCTAAACTGGTAGAAGAAGAAATTTGAGCTATCAGTAAGTCACATAAAATGCTTAATATTAATCATTAATTAATTATTTATTAATATTAATTATTCTCTAATTACTAAAATAACTAGAGAAATGTAAATTAAGGTTACTACCTCACATCTACGAGACACACCTAACATGACAGAAAAGGAAAATGACAAATGCTGGAAAGAATATTAGAAATTGAATATACTAAAGCAATTGGTGGAAATGTGAACTAGTGTGACTATTCTGGAGAAAAAAAATATGGAACTATGCCCAAAGGTCCACAAAACTCTCCATGCCTTTTGACCCAGCAATAGTACTATTAGTGTTTTACCTTAAAGATAGCAAGGAAAAAGGAAAATAACCCCTATGCACAAAAATATTTGTAGCAGTGCTTTCTGTGTTAGCAAAGATTGGAAACTGAAGGGATGTCAACCAATTAGGGAATGGCTGAACAAATTATTACATATGAATATGATGGAATACTATTTTGCTATAAGAAAAAATGAAAGGGATGGTTTGAGGAAAAACCTGCGAAGACTCAAATGGACTGAAGCAAAGTGAAGTGAGTAGAAATAGGAAAACCATCTACATAGTAATAGCTATTTGTAAGGAAAAGAAACTGTGAAATATGTAGTAACTCTGATCACTACAATGACTCATCACAACTCCAAAGCACTCATGATATAAAATGCTATCCACCTCCAGATAGAGAACTATTAAACTCACAGTGCAGACTCAAGCAATTTTTCTTTTTTTTTCTTTTTTATAACCTGGTTTATGGGGAAATAGGTTTTGCATGCCTGCATATGTATTTTTGATAACATATTTTTAGTTTTCTTAACAGGTCGTTAGAAGTAAAGGGTAAGGGAAAGAATGCAGAAGTAAAAATAAAATTAAAATTAAAATGGGGATAATATTTGAAGGACATATTAAGGTTATTCTTAAGATCACATTAAATGATTTGATTTGCAAAATTAAAAGCTCTATATAAATGCCTGCAGTTATCATTAGTGGTAGCATAGATGATCTTCTATTTTCTTCATAGCTGTTCAACTATGTTCATAATTGGCTTCTTTTTCTTTTAAAACATGATTAATATAGTAGGTGGGAGCAAAAAGGGAAAGGCTTGACAGCCAGAGTCTATCCTGGGGATATTGAAGCTCAGGCATCTGGGGATGTATATTAACTGGACTGATCAGTTTAAGCATCTTGTAGGATCAAAGACCTAAGTACTTAGTGCTAAGCCTAGGCTATGTTATAGGAAAATTTTTGTCTTAGGCTTTTTCATCTAATACACATGCCATAATTTCTTCAGCCATTGTCCAATTAGTTGGTTCCTCACCCCCAGTTTCCAGTTCTTAACTATAACAATAACAAAAAAAAATTATATAAGCATTTTGCATATGTGTCCTTTACCTCTTTGATATCTTTGGCATATGTTAGTAGCAGTATTCCTGGGTCAAAGAGTCTGTACAGTTTAATAGCTTTTGGAGAATATTCCTCAAATTTCTTTACAGAATAGTTGGACCAGTTCACAGGCAGTGCTATCTATTTCCCGCATTCCTTCCAGCATTTGTTAATTCTGTTTTTGTCAATTTTGCTGATCTGATGAGTGTGAGCTGATACTTCAGAGGTCTTTTAATTTGCATTTATTTAATCATTTGTAACTGAAAGCATTTCATTTCTATGTGGCTAATGATAGTTTGGATTTTTTGCTCAGAAAAATGTGTATTCATCTGAATTGGGGAATGACTTTTATTCTTATAAATTTGAAAGTTTCCTATATATTTTAGAAATGAAAACTTCATCAGAGAAACTTAAGGATTTCCCACTTGTCTTTTAATTGTAATTGAATTGATTTGTTGTGCATAAATTTTTTATTTTATGTAATCAAAATTGTTCACTCCTAGGAGCCTATTTCCTGCTTGGTAATGAACCCTTCCCCTATCCATGGACCTGACAGGTAAATTTCTTCAATTTGTTCCCTTCAATTCTTTCCTTACTTTAATTGTTGTCCTTATAATTTGTTTATTGTGTCACCCTTTAAGTGTAACTCATATATCCTTTTGGAGCTTATTTTGGTACATGGTGTGAGAAGATGGTCTTAGTACTGAGCCTGCACCATGCAGAAAAAGATTTTGGCGAAGGCTTTTTTGTCAAAAGCTAATTTCTGCAGGATTACTTTTCCATTTTTCCTAATAGTTTCTTGCTCCAGTAATAGGAATCTTTGGATTTAATCAAACTAAGTTGCTATGCTCATTTGTTTTCATCGATTTTGTACCTAATTGTTGTACTGACATTTAATTACCTAAATGTACCTAATTTGTTTTACTGATCAACCTATTTATTTCTAACCCAATACCCAAATGTTTCAATGATTACTTAGTATTAATTGAGATCTAGTAGTTTTAGGCTTCTTTCCCTCTTTTTTTCATTAATTTCCTTGAGATTATTGATGTTTTGTTCCTCCAGGTGAATCTGGTTATTTTTTCCAGTTCTGTTAAGAAATTATTTGATTATTTTACTGGTATGGCACTGAACAAATAAATTCATTTAAATAATAATGTAATTTAATTATATTCACTCAATTTTCCCACAAGCAATTATCATAATTACAACATTGCTGCTACTGTGCACAACGATCTCCTGGTTCTTCTCACTTCACTTAGGATCAGTTCATATAGGTCTTAACGTGTTATTCTTTTTCCTGAAACCACATTCTTCATCATTTTTCCTTTTTTTTGCAATGCTCAGTTTTATAAGATTGTGAGTCCCATCTTTCTCTCCTCATCTCTACCCTTCCCAATAAAGCAAACACATGGTATACATGTGAGATCATGTTAAGCATATTTCTATATTAGTCACATTGTGAAAGAGGAAAGAGAACAAAAGGGGGAAAATCCACAAAAAAAAAAAAACAAACCAAACAACCACACTGAAAATTGTTTGCTTTGATCTACATTCAGACTCCATAGTTCTTTCTCTGGATGTGGATAGCATTTTCCATCATGAGTCTTTTGGAACTATCTTGGATCATTGCATTTCTGAGAAAAGCTAAGTCCCAAGTAGAACCACATCTTTTACTGGAAACCTTACCCATCCCCTCTTAATTCTTGTGTCTCCCTTTTGTTAATTCCTTTATGTAGTTTGATTTGTATGTATTTGTTTGCCTGTTGTCTTCCCCATTAGATTGCAAACTCTTTGATGACAACTTTTTTTTGTTATCGTTGCTTTTTGGAGGGGAGAAGGTATGGCAATTGGGGTTAAGGGACTTGCCCAAGGTCACACAGCTAGTAAGTGTTAATTGTCTGAGGCCACATTTGAACTCAGGTCCTCCTAAATCCAGGGCTAGTGCCCCATTCACTGCTCCACCTAGCTGCTCACAACAGTAACTTTTCCATCTTTTTGTATCATTACCTGCAAAATTCCTGCCCATAGTAAACACTTAATAAATGTTTAGTGATTGATTGATGGCTTCCTTTATAAATTTGAACACTATGGCATTTGGAGTGAATTAAGTAACCTTAAATTAAGAGTTTAACGCGTGTGCGTGTGTGTGTGTGTGTATGAAATGGCTGTATTTTGGGCCCTTCTGGCTTACAGTGAATGTCAACAGTAAATGTTTCTCTTTGGAACCGCAACCCTGAGGGACTTCCCAGCTTGATTTTTTCTTTTCTTTTTCTAATTAAAGGAGCCATCTCTTGACTCACTGTTTTTTATCAGAGTTTTTTTTTTTTTGCTTTTTTTGGAGGGCAGTTGTGGTTAAGTGACTTGCCCAAGGTCACATGGCTATTTTTGTGTTAAGTGGGTGAGTCCGGATTTGAACTCAGGTCCTCCTGACTCAAGGTTCGGTGATCTATTCACTGTGCCAACTAGTCAACCCTTAGTCACATCTTAAAGAGGTCTATTCATTGAAAGGGCATTATATTACTTCAAGTGAGTACTTGGAAAGATCTTAGCCTGAAATGGCCAGGATCTCCCATTGCATCCTGGATCATCTCTAGTCATCACTGGATCCAGATGGCTCTGGAGGAGAAAGTGAGGCTGGTGACCTTGCACAGCCCTCCCTCACTCAAATGAAAGTCAACAGTAAGTCATGTTATCACTTCCCTGATGCCATGCTACTCTTTGAAAAAGATGGACAAACACAACAATTTATTATTATTTTTTTATGGTAACTTTCAGCATAAAATAGTTTCCTTGTTTATCCATTTATATTTTTTGAATTTTTCTTTTTTTTGCTTTGTCATATAGGATGATTGAAATTCTTACATTTTTTTGGATTCACTTTGTAAAGTGAATTATACATTCATTTTGTAAAGTGAATTTAAAGTAAAATTGTCCAATCCCTTCATTTTTATTTTGTGTATATCTTGGCTTTTTAAATGGGTTTTGCTCTCCTCTTTTTTTTCTGGTTATATATTTCTTCTCCTTTCTCCTTTTCCCTCTCATTTACTTAAATAAAGTGCCCCTTCCTCTCCTTCCCTTCAGGTAATCTTGTTCTGGTTTTTCTTCTATTTTTTTTTTTTTTTTTGCCTTTTGGAGGGCAATCGGGGTTAAGTAACTTGCCCAAGGTTACATGGCTAGTTTTTGTTTTGTTTTGTTTTGTTTTGTTTTCTTGTGTGTGTGGGTGTTAAAAGTCTGAGGCTGGAACTGAACTCGGGTCCTCCTGACTCTGGGCCTGGCGCTTTATTCACTGTGCCAACTAGCTGCCCCTCTGGTTTTCCTTCTAAAATTGTTTCAAATCCTTTTTAAAAAACTGAATATCTATCCTTTTCACATTATTATTGTGCTCAGATTTGCCAGACAGATCACCCTGGACTAGATCCTGAGCTCCACTGCTCTTCAGAACATATTATTTCATTCCTTTCTATATTTTGGGAGGTTTATAATAGTCTGGCATCAGTTGAGATTGCATTTCTTTCTGATTGAATATCTTTCTCCTTATTTATTGCAGAACTTCTTTTGGAATTAATTGTTAAATATAACCACCATTACATGGAATTTGTAACCTCAGTTTTTTTTTTTTTCTGAAGTAATCTGAAAAATCTTGCAATTGGTATTCCATTTTCTATGTGCTGAACGTCTGACAGTTCTCTTCTGTTATTCCCTGAATTGTGTGAAGTTTGTGTGTGTGTGTGTCCTGTCTTGCTCTTCTGGAAGACCTATAATACTTATGTTGTGTCTAATCTGTCTCCAAGATCAGTATGTTTTGTTTGCATACTTTATTTCATTTTTTTTTGCTTTGAATAGTATTTTATTTTTTCCTACAATTACAAATCAAGAAAATGTTTAGCATTCAACTTTTGCAAGATTTTGCGTTCTAATTTTTTTCTCCCTCTCCCTCACCCCACCTTCTTAAAATGGTAGGTAGTTTTATATAGTTTATGTATTTGCTGATATTTAAAACATATTGCCATATTCCATCATTATTAACTTCCCAGCTTCCTTTAAGCTAAGGTATTATTTTCCTCAATAATCTTTCTGTATTTTTCTTTCCATCTGCCCAATAGTACTTTTTAAAGGAGCTCTTTTCTAATTTCCTCTTCATTGGAGGTGAATTTACCTTTCTCATTTTTGATACTTGCAATTTTCTTCTTTATTTTAGTCAAATTGATCAGAAGATTATCAATTTTATTATTATTTTTCATAAAACTGCACTTAGTTTTATGTATTAGTTCAATAGTTTTCTTAATTTCAATTTTATTAATCTCTTCTTTGGTTTTCAGTATTGCAAATTTGGTATGTAACTGAAGATTTTCAATTTGTTCTTTTTCTAGCTTTTTCAGTTGCATGCCCAATTCAATGATCTCTTCTTTCTCTATTTTATTCATGTAAGCATTCAGAGATACAAAACTTCCCCTAAGAACCACTTTCACTGCATCCCATAAGTTCTGGTGTGTTGCCTCACAATTGTCATTGTCTTAAATGAAGTTATTTGTTTCTATGATTTGTTGTTCGACTCTTGTTCTTTAGGATGAGATTATTTAGTTTCCAATTAATTTTTAGTTTGTCTTTTCATGGTCCTCTATTGCATATCATTTTTATTACATCATGATCTGAACAGGATACATTAATATTTCTTCTTTTCTCCACTGGACTGTGAAGTTTTTATGCTCTAGTACTGTAATGGCAAGCACAGAAGTAGTTCGCACCTTGTTTCAGCTAATGAATTAATGTCTTGTTTCAGTTCAAGTTTATTTTCAGCCTTATATGAAGTCTGTTAGAAAACAGAATTTGTGAACTCCACAACTTGTGAACCTTAGAACTTGTGAACTCCTGGGAAGAAGCTAGTGACCATACATAAGGGGAGCCCCAGGGTTTGAGACAGCAGAACTGAGAAGAGGATTCTTGTGATGGCAGAATCAAGAAGGAGAAAACTTGTGGTATCCCAGCACTTTGTTTGTCTGCTCTGTCTTTCTTTTGTTTGTTTGTGATACTTTGTACAGAAGCCCTGGGACCTTACTGGAAGCCCTGAAAGAGTATTTTCTAGTGGGATGTTTACAGAAGTCCTGGAGGAGGGTTGTCCTCCAAGGTCCTGGGACTTTACTGAAGATTGTGCTGACCTCTTGGACCTTGTTTGTGGGTCTGTGTTTATTTCTATGCTGATGATTTATGTTTAGTTCTCAGACCTTGCTGGTGGATCTGAGTTGATTTCACAGGCAGATAGTGAATTGATGATGGTACTGTAAATGTGCATGAATATTACTGTGGCTCTGTTAAGCTTTGTCTTCCCAGAAACAGGAACTGTGAAGGACTTAAGTTGGACTGGACACTGTGAGCTTCAATATGGAATGGGAACTGGGAGAAGAACTGGACAAGGAGCTGGACAAGGAACTGGGAGCTGCCTGCCTTTGAACACAGGTGACAGTTGGAGCTGGGACCATGGAAGAGGAACCATGGAAGCTGAGAGCCAGCGTTGAGTAAAGCTGAAAGAAGACTTTACTTGGATACTGTGTACTGACTGAAAAGATTATGATTTATTGTGACCTAGGGGTGGAGAACTTAACTTTGACTTTTGTACATTGTTACTAAATTAAGGATTTTGTGATTAATTAAATGAATATGCTTTGTTCAACACCACATGGCCACTTTGGTGAAAACAATGTGGCCATTTTAGTGATAAGTTGATGAGGTCTGACATGGTGATTGTTGTATTTTTATTTTCTGTGATGAGTTGTAACATGGTGAATGCTGTACCATGTTTTTCTTTTTAAAAGTTTTTTTAAATTAATTTGTTTGTTTACTTTTAGTTTACAAGATTCAATTCCATGATTCCTTGAGTTAAATGTTCTGTCCCCTCCCCCCATTCCCTTCACCATGGTGGCATACAGTCATGTATAGGATCTGTAAATACTTTCACATTAGACATTAGTCAGGTTATAAAGATGGAATGAAAAATGGTAAAGAGGAGATAAAACCAAACAAGTAAAGGAAAAAATCTCTGGTAGTTTGCTTCAATCTGAATACAAATTCAGTTCTTTCTCTGGATATAGACATCACTCTCCATAATGAGTATTTTGGAGTTGACTTATAACCTGCATTGATGAGACGAGTCCAATCTATCAAAGTTGGTCGTCACACATACGTTGTGTCTGTAATTTTGTACAAATTTCTCCTGGTTCTGCTCTTCTCACTCAGCATCAGTTCATATAAGCAGCTTCAGGTAAATAAGAAGTCTATCTGCTTCTCATTACTTATAGCACAATAGTATTCCATAACATGCATATACCACAACTTAATCAGCCATTCCCCAATTGATGGGCCTCCCCTTAATTTCCAATTCTTTGCTACCATAAAAAGATCTGCTATAAATAATTTTGTACATATGGGTCTATCACCACTTCAATGATCTCTTTGGGATATAACCCTAGAAGTGGGTCAAAGGTTATGAAATTTTTTATAGCCCTTTGGTCATAATTCCAGATTGCTCTTCAGAAAGGTTGGATAAGTTCACAACTCCACCAGCAATGCATTGGTTTTCCAATTTGCCCACATCCCCTCCAGCATTTGTCATTTTCCTGTTTTGTGATTTTAGCCAATCTGACTGGTGAGATGTGGTACCTTAGAGTTGTTTTGATTTGAATTTCTTTAATCAACAGTGAATTAGAGCATTTCTTCATGGGCTTATAAATATCTTATTTTGTTTCTCTGAAAACTGCCTGTTCATATCCTTTGACCATTTATCAATTGGGGAATGACTGTTATTCTTATAGATTTGACTAAATTCTCTGTATATTTTAGAAATGCATCCTTTGTCAGAGACATGGTTGTAAAAATTTTTCCCAATTTCCCATCTTTCTCTTAATCTTGATTACATTGGCTTTGTTTGTACGGAAGCTTTTCAATTGCATGTAATCAAAATTATCCATTTTGCATTGTATAGTGCTCTCTAATTCTTGTTTAGTCATAAAGTCTTTCCCTCTCAACAAATCTGACATGTAAAGTATTCCTTGTTTTCTGAGACTGCTTACAGTATCAACCTTTATACCTAGATCATGCACCCATTTAGACTTGATTTTGGTATATGGTGTTAGATAATGGTCCAGTTTCTGTCATAGTGTATTCCAGTTTTCCCAGCAGTTTTTGTCAAATAGTGAGTTCTTATCCCCAAAACTGGGGTCTGTTTTTTTAGTAATCAAACAATAGATTACTATAGTCATTGACTGCTGAATCTCGTGTGCCTAAACTATTCCATTGATACACCACTCTATTCCTCAGCCAGTACCAAGTAGTTTTGATGACTGCTGCTTTCTAATACACATTGAAATCTGGTATAGCTAGTCCACCCTTCCTAACATTTCTTTTCATTAATTTCCTTGATTTTCTGGACAGTTTTTTCTTCCCAATGAATTTTGTTATTATTTTTTCTAGCTCTATAATGTAGTTTTTGGTAAATTGATTGGTATGGCACTAAATATATAATTTAATTTAGGTAAAATTTCCATTTTTATTATATTACCTTGACCCAGCCATGAGCAATTGATATTTTTCCAATTAGATCTGAATTTATGTGTGTGAAAAGTGTTTTGTAGTTGTGAACATATAGGTCCTGGGTTTGTTTTGGCAGGTAGACTCCCAAATATTTTATTATGTCTACATTAACTCTAAATGGGATTTCTCTTTCTATCTCTTGCTGTTGAATTTCATTGGAAATATATAGAAATGCTGAGGATTTATGTGGGTTTATTTTATATCCTGCAACTTTGCCAAATTTATTTATTGTGTCAAGTAGTTTTTACTTGATTCTCTAAGTATATCATCATATCATCTGCAAAGAGTGATAGCTTGGTCTCTTCTTTGCCTAATTTGATTCCCTTGATTTCTTTTTCTTCTCTAATTGCTACTGCTAACATTTCTACTACCAGATTGAATAAGAGGGGTGATAGGAGACACCTTTGTTTCACCCCTGATCTTATTGGAAATGCTTCTAGCTTTCCCCCATTACATATAATTTTTGCTGATGATTTTAAATAGATGCTACATATTATTTTAAAGAGGGCTCCATTTATTCCTATATTTTCTAGTGTTTTTAATAGGAGTGGATGTTGTATTTTGTCAAAAGCATTTTCTGCATCTATTGAGATAATCATTTGTTTTCTGCTAGTTTTATTGTTGATATTATCAATTATACTGATGGTTTTCCTAATATTAAACCATCCTTGCATTCCTGGAATAAATTCTACCTGATCAAAGTGTATTATTCTTGAGATAAGTTGCTGTAGTCTATTTGCTAATATTTATTTAAAATTTTTGCTTTTATATTCATGAGGGAGATTGGCGTATAATTTTCTTTCTCTGTTTTATCTCTTTCTGATTTAGGTATCAGTACCATATTTGTGTCATAAAAAGAATTTGGTAGGAATCCTTCTTCACTTTCCCAAATTGTTTGTAGAGTAGTGGAATGAATTGTTCTATAAGGTTTTGATAGAATTCACTAGTAAATCCATCTGGCCCTGGAGATTTTTTTCCTAGGGTGTTGACTTTTGGCATGTTCAATTTCTTTTTCTGAGATGGGGTTATTTAAGTAATTTACCTCCTCTTCAGTTAATCCGGGCAACTTGCATTTTTGTAAATATTCATCCATTTCCCTAAGATTGTCAAATTTACGTGCATACAATTGGGAAAAATAATTCCTAATTATTGTTTTGATTTCCTCTTCATTGCAGGTAGATGCACCCATTTCATTTTTGATACTCATAATTTGGTTCTTTCTTTTTTTATCATATTGACTAAAGGTCTATCAATTTTATTGTTTTTTTCATAAAACCTGTTCTTAGTTTTATTTATTAATTCAATAATTTTCTTAACTTCAGTTTTATTAATCTCTCCTTTGGTTTTCAATATTTCTAGTTTAGTATTTAATTGGGGATTTCGAATTTGTTGTTTTTCTGGGTTTTTCAATTGCATGCACAATTCATTGACTTCCCATTTCTCTAATTTAATTATGTATGCACTCAGTGATATAAAACTTCCCCTAAGAACTGCCTTTAATGCATCCCACAAATTTTGGTATGTTGACTCATTATTATCATGCTCTTGAATGAAATTACTAATTGTTTCTCTATTTTCTTGTTTGACCCACTCATTCTTTAGGATTAAATTGTTTAATTTCCAATTAGTTTTTATTCTGTCTTTCCATGGCCCTTTATTGCATAATGATCTGAGGAGGATGCATTTAATATTTTTTCCTTACTGCACAGAATTGTGAGGTTTTTATGCCCTAGAACATGGTAGATTTTTGAGTATGTTCTATGAGCCGCTGAGAAGAAAGTATATTCCTTTTTATTCCCATTCAGTTTTCTCAAGAGATCTATCATATCTATCCTCTCTAAAATTCTGTTCACCTCCTTAACTTCTTTCTTGTTTTTTTTTTGAGGTTGAATTTATCACGTTCAGAGAGGGGGAGATTACGGTCTCCCCCTAATATAGTTTTTCTATCTATTTCTACCTCTAATTCCTTGACCTTCTCCTGTGGGAATTTGGATGCTATACCACTTGGTGCATATATGTTAAGTAATGATATTGCTTCATTCTCGATGGTGCCTTTTGACAGCCTATAGTTTCCTTCCTTATCTCTTTTAATTAGATTAATTTTTGCTTTTGCTTTATCTGAGATAAGGATTGCTACCCCTGCTTTTTTTCTTTAGCTGAGGTATGATATATTTTACTCCAGTCTTTTGCCTTTACCCTGTGTGTATCCCTCTGTTTCAGATATGTTTCTTTTAAACAGCATATTGTAGGATTATGATTTTTAATCCATTCTGCTATCAGCCTCCATTTTATGGGAGAGTTCATTCCATTCACATTTATAGTTATGATTATTATCTGTTTCTTTCCCTCCATTCTATTCCCTCCCCTGTTAATGCTTATATTTTTTCTCTCCTTCTCCCTTCCCCTCCTTAATAGTTTTCCTTTTGAGCACTGCCTCCCTCAGTATTCCCTTATAAGCCCCCCTCCCTTTTCCTCCCCTTTCCCCTTATTTCTTCCCTCCCTACTAACCACCCCCTCCTTTTCATAGCCCTTTCACCCTCCTAATGCCTGTAGGATATTTTTATACTTAATTAAGTATGTCATTTCTTATTTGAACCAAGAATGACAAGAACAAATCTCATGCAAAGCTCCTCTCCCTCCCCTCTTTCCCTCTAATGTGATATGTTTTGCGTCTCTTCTCCATATAGTCCTATGCTTAACTGGTTGTTGTTCCCTCTTTGCATCAGAACCAATGAGGGAAAAGCTCATCTAATACTCATTTCCCTCCCTTCTTTTCCTCTGCTATGTTGTTTTTATTCCTCTTTGCATGGCATAAGTTACCCTTTTGTACTTCATTACTCTTCTTCCTTTGCAGTCCCTTTGTAGCCCTTAATAAGATTTTTAAAATTGTCATTTTGTGTATTTTATACTCATGCCCTCTACTCGTCTATAAACAATTTGCTCTTATTAAATAAAAGAGGGTGTGTGTGTGTGTGTGTGTGTGTGTGTGTGTGTGTGTGTGTGGTGTTTTTTTTTTCCTTGTTTAGTTTTTGGATCTCCTTTTCCATATCATATACTTTTCTTTTTAAGGAGCTGTTTTCTTCATTGTAATGTTTTTCTATTTCTGCAATTTTGATTTTAAAAGAATTATTCATCTTGTCTTCTATCTCTCTGATTTGGTTTTCAAAATTCTTTGTGAGCTCATCTAGGGAGCTTTCTGTGCTTGGCACCCATTCCCTGTTGATCTTTCAGCTGTGGGTTTTGAGTTTGCGTTGTCTCCCTGTGAGTTTGTTTTCTCCCTCTGAGGATAGTAGAACTCCAAAGTCTTTGTAGTCTGCTTTCTACCCATTTTGAGGCAGGGCCCTAGCCACACCCTTCCTCTAGGGTTCCCAAGCTTTTACTATTGAGGGTTTTGCCCTGGGGAATAGTTACTATGTTTTCAGGGCCAGAGGGGGCAGTTGGAGCAGGAGTTCACTCTGCCATCCTGGTCCTTGGAGGTTCTGATAGGTGCTTTTTAAAAAACATTCTGGGCTATGGAGTAGTAGTCCCAGGAGTATTTGCTGTCCTGGACAGGGGCCCTGAATTTGGTTCTTACCTTGCACTTTCCAGTCCCAGTGCTTTGGTGGTAGGCCTGTTAGTGCCCTTGTGGTTGGTGGGCCAACTTGCCCCCCAAGTTGATCAGGCCTCCTCCTGGCCTGCCTCTGCATGCCCACTGCCTTCCCGGCCTGCCTCTGTACCTTGATTTTCTATGAATGTTTTGCTCTGGTTTGTTATTGAATAAATAGAGAATTCACTATACTATGTAATCAGAATCTTGAAAGCTGTTCACAGAAGCAGTTCTCTGAAAAGCTTCTTGTTCATGGGTTTACAATTTTCAAACTCCTTTTTGAGTTCCTCCATGGCCTGTGACTAATTCATATTTTTCTTGGAACCTTTTGATGCAGGAGTTTGACTTTGTTGTCTTCTTCTGCTTCTGTTTTTATCTTCTTTGTAACCAAAGAAAGATTCTATAGTCTGATTTCTTTTCCTCTGTTTGCTCATTTTTCCAGCCAGTTACTTGACCTTTGAGGTCTTTGCCATGGTAGAACTCTGTTCCCAGACTGGAGAGTGCTGTGTCCCAAATATCTCTTTATTTGTACAGCTGTTGTCAGAGCTAATTCTCTGCACTACTGCAGAACTTTGAGGAAGACTTTCTTTCCATAGAAGCCACAAGTTCTCCTATGTGAGCACTCCTCTTCACCCCAGAACTGCCACCCAGATCCAAGCAGGGCAAAGCAAGAGAATTCTGTCTCAGAGCCAGCAATGGGATTCCTGAAATTGTAATATGATCAGCTGCTTGGTCCCCCCACCATATGTGGGCCTGGAGTTCTGGAAACAGCAGTCAGTGCTACTGCTGCAGCAGAGACTGCCACCTAGGCCCCTGAGAGGCACGGGCCATACTGCACTCTTCCCTCACCCAGGTCCAACATAATTTTCTCACTGACATTTTACTTTTTCTTTGGTGTTTATGTGTTGAAAAGTCTAGAAACCGGGGCAGCCAGGTGGCTCAGCGAGTAAGTGCATCGGCTCCAGTGTTGGGATGACCTGGATCAAATCCAGGCTCAGATACTTAGCACCACACCCAGAAATAATAACTGGCCATGTAACCTTGAGCAAGTTACTTAACCCCAATTGCTTTAAAAAAAAAGAAAAGTCTAGAAACTGCCAGTGATTTAGTCCCTGGAGTTCTGCTTCAGCCTTATTTGTGCCAGAATGGGACTGCGTTCTGCTCCCAGCCTGGTGTTATAGACCCTACCTGATGGCCTATTAGGCTCACTTTAGTGGGAGATTTGTTTCACTCTGTCATTTTGTGGGTTATGCAGCTTTAAAATTTGTTTAGAGTAATTTTTTATACATATTGGAGGCAATTTGGGGATGAACTCAAGTAAGTTCCTGCTTTTATTCTGCCATCTAGACTCCATCCCCTCAGCCTAGTTTTTTCTTGTATGGTCATGAACTCTTCCTCTAACCATCATTTGACAGGTAATTTTTCCATGTCCCTCTAATTTATTTATGTCATCTTTTATACCTTAATCATGTGCTATTTAGAGCTTGCCTTGGTACATAGTGTGAGAAGTTGATTTATACATAGTGTCTGCCAGACTGTTGTTCAGTTTTCCCAACAGTTTTGGGGTTTGTCAAATACTAATCTACTCTGCTCATTTGCTTCCCTACATTGTGTACTTAAGCTGTTCACATGATCAATCTTTTTATTTGTATCCCAGTGAATTGCTTTAATGATTATGGCTTTGTAGAATATTTTGAGATCCAGTAGTGGCAGGTCTTGTCCTTTATCACTTAAAAAAATATTTCCCTTGAGATTATGCACCTTTTTTCCCCTCCAGATGAATTTTGTCATTTTTTTCTAATTCTATAACATAATCCTTTAGTAGCTTGATTGGTATGGCACTGAACAAGTAAATTAATTTAGGTAATATCTGTTTTATTATATTGATTCAATTTACCCATGAGCAACTTCCCTGATCATTTAGATGCATATGTTTGTAAAATGTTTTGTAATTATGGTTGTATAATTCCTGTTTTAGTAGGTGGACCTCCAATTATTTTATATTGTATGGATTTATTTTAAATGGAATTTTTATTTATTTCTTCTTGCTGGGTTATGTTTGTAATATAGAGAAATGCTGATTTGTGCAGCTTTATTTTGTTTCCTCCAAATTTGATGAAAGTAATAATTACAACATAGTCTTTGATATGTCTGTCTAAGTTTCTCTAAGTAGAGCATCATATTACCTGTAAAAGTGATAATTTTCCCCATTTATTCCTTTTCTAGAGCAAGCATTTCTATATTATTTTCCCCAAATTATATGTAAAAACAATTTTAAAAATTCATTTAAATTTTTTTGAGTTCCAAATTCTCTCCTTACTTCAATGAGAAGGCAAGATATTTGATGTAGTTTATACATCGTCAGTCATGCAAAACACATTTTTTGTTAGTCATATTATGAAAGGCAAAAGAGATGAAATCCCCCCTCCCAAATAAAGAAAAAGTGACCTCAGTCTGCATTCAGACTCCATCATTCCTTTCTCTATACATGGGTTACTTTTTCATCATATATCCTTTAGAATTGACTTGGATCATTGTATTACTGAGAATAGGTAAGTGATTCACCATTGATCATCATACAATATTGCTGTTACTGTATAACATGTTCTCCTGGTTCAGCTCATTTTACTTGGCATCAGTTCATGTAAATCTTTCTGAGAACATCCTGTTTATTTCTTATAGTACAATAGTATTCCATCACAATCATATGCAACAACTACTTCAGTCATTTCCCTATTCACTCAAAATCAAGATGCTATTAAACAGATCCAAACAAATGAAAGAGTAGAAGGCAATGTGAAATATCTCATTGTAAAAACCACTGACCTGGGAAATAGATCTAGGTGAGATCATTTAAAAATTGTTGGACTGCCTGAAAGCCACTCAAAGTAAGAACCTAGAAATCATCCTTCAGGAAGTTCTCAAAGAAATCTACCCTGATGTTTTAGAACCAGAGGGCAAAATAGAGGTTGAAAGAATCCACTGATCACCTCCTGAAAAAGATCCCCAAAAGAAAACTCCTAGGAATATTATTGCCAGGTTCTGGAATTCCCAGATTAAGGAGAGAATATTACAAGCAGCCAGGAAGAAACAATTTGAATATTGTGGAAACACAATCAGGATAACCCAGGATCTGGCAGCTTCTACACTGAGGGATCAAAGGGCTTGGAATATGATATTCCAGGGGTCAAAGGAGCTGGGATTAAAACCAAGAGTTACCTTCCCAGAAAAACTGAGTAGAATGCTTCAGGGGAAAATATAGTCATTCAGTGGAATAGAGGACTTTCAAGCATTCTTGCTGAAAAAAACTAGAGTTGAATAGAAAATTTGACATCCAGATACAAGAAGCAAGAGAAGCATGAGAAGGTAAACAGGAAAAAGAAATCATAAGGAATTTATCAAAGTTGAACTATTAACATTCATACATGGAAAGACAATAATTGTAACTTATGAAACTTTTCTCAGTAGTTGAAGGGAATAGAAAAATATGTATATATATATATATATATATATATACACACATACACACATATTTATGTCTATATATGAGGGTATATGTGCATATGAATACATATGTGAATGTGTGTATATATGTTTACTGATATACATAGATAGAGGGCACAGGTCCAATTTAACAGGAAAGGATGATACTTAAAAGGTGAAATTAAGAGGTGAGAGAGGAATCTAATGAGGGGACATGGGAAGAGACAGAATGGGGTAAACTATCTTATATATAAGAGGCAAGGGAAAATGATTACAATGGAGGGGAAGAATAGGAAGGCAAAAGGGAATGGGTCAACCTTATTCCCATTGAATTTGGCTTGAGGAGGGAATGAAATACACACTAAATAGGGTATCTCACCCTCCAGGAGAGTAGGGGGGAAGGGGATCAGAGGGGGATGATGGAAAGGAGGGCAGGCTGGGGGGGAGGGAAGTTGGAAACATCCACTTTTGAAAAGGGACAGGATCAAAGTAGAGAATAGAACAAGTGGGAGGTGGGATAGGATGGAGGGAAATATAGTCAGTTTTTAAAAAAAATATCTACTATGTTATTTTTTGCATTGGCCACACATGTACAACAAGCTGAACTGCTTATCTTCCCAGTAAGGGTGGGTGACAAGGGAGGAAGGGAATGAATCTGGAATTCAATGTTTTAAAATCAAATATTCAAATATATATTTATATATTATTATTATTATTAATGCTATTTTACATGTAATTGGGAAATAAGATATACAGCCACTGGGGTATAGAGATCCACTGGAAAAGTCGAAAGTGGTACAGGAGAATACATGGGAGAGAGCAGGTTGGAGGAGTGGATATCCTGTATCCTGTGGGACTGCTATTTTGGGGCAGTGGGTAGGGGAAAAACAGGGAGAAAATTTGTAACTCAAAATCTGGTGGAAATGAATGATGTAAATCAGAAGTTAATAAAGCATTTGAAAAAAAAAAGATCTCTCCTTGGTTATTTAATGCAAACTGAGAAAATGTGACTTACTGTGGCCTAGGGGTGGAGAACTCTGACCTTTATATTTAGAGCATTGAGTTAAGGAGTTCTCCAATTAAGAAGAAAGAGGGCTTTTTGATTGAAGCGATTAAGATGATGTGACCTAGGGGTGGAGGACTTTGACTTTTGTACTTTGTCTCAATTAAGGAGGCTTGCCTCCCTAAGGATAATTGAATTAAGGACTTATTAAATTATTGCATCACTAAATGTATGTTATCTTTTGCTTAAATCTATGTGACCATTTTGGTGAAAACTATGTTGTCACTTTAGTGATAAGTTGTTAAGCAGTAACATTGTGAATGCTGTATTTTAATTTCTGTGAATGTTTTGTCTTAATTTGATGCCTTAATTACTGAACAAATAGAGAGTTCACTATACTCTGTAATCTGAGGCTTGAAAGTTGTTCATAGCAGCAGTCCTCTGGAAAGCTGCTCGTGTTTGGCTTTACACCCTCCTTTCTGTTAACCCTGTCTCTCTTATTACCTTCCCCTCCTACTTTTCCTGTATGGTAAGATATACTTCTATAACCAAGTGTACAGCCCGCTCTGCACTGTGCTCCACTTTCACCCCGGTGCAACAGACTTCCAACATTCTAAATCATTTCGAGCTTGAAAATTGCTTTATTCCATACCTTTGTTGTTTCTACAACTGAAGAATTTGTTTTGAGGCTTTATTTAAAATTGTTTGGAGAAGTTTGGGGAGAGCTCAAGTGACTGCCTACCTTTTCTCTGCTATCTTGTATTAAGGACATCTCTCTTTATTGGTCTGCTTTTTAGTGTTTTTTTAAACAAATATGGGTATTGTATCTTGTCAAAAAATGTTTTTTGCAACTATTATTCAAATTGTGCTTCTTTAATTATTCTTTGTTGTTAATATGGAAAATTATGTATGTAGTTTTCCTAACATTGAATCAGCCCTGAATTCTTAATATAAATCTAGCCTGATTATAAGGCATACTCTAATGTTGCTAGGTCTCCTTACTAATCTTTTATTGAAATGTTTCCATCAATAGACATTAAGCAAATATATTATAGATTAACTATAATTTTCTTTCTTTGTTTTGTCTCTGCCTGGTTTATGTACCAAACTCACGCTTGAATCACAGAAGGAATTTTGTAAGACTTTTTCTTTTCCTATAAGAGAAATGATTATTAATAACCAATATTTTGGGGGAAATCCAGAGTTTTCCCTTTCTTCTAAAGTACCAATTTTAAAAAGTAAAATGTCCAGTTTCTTGAATGATATTATTGATAATGAGATTGAATTAAGTCTCCTCAGTCTTGGTCAGACCCCATCCAACCTTACAAGGAATTTAGTCTAAGGTGGCTATGGGTAGGGTAAATTCTTTGAGTAGACTGTTCAAAACTGGGGGTTATCTTGAGTATGGAGATAGGATTCTCTGTAGAAGAGTGACATGATAAGACTTTCAGCTACTCATTTTAATATAGCCCACCTCCCATTATGTTAACTAATCAAAATTGATTGCCACTCCTCTTCCAAAAGAATATATAAGCCCTGAGCCCACCACCATGATTGTCTTTTTTTTAAAAGAGATGGTCAAATGACGATCCTTTCATTAACAAAATGCTGGCCTTATTAATAAAATAATTGAATTAACCAGCAACTATGTCTCTCAAACTTTTTTTTTCACCACACCTGTTTTCAAAGGTTTTGTAGCATTAAAATTTTTTGTTCTTTAAATATTTGATAGAATTTGCTTCTCAATCCAATTGATCCCAATGGTTTTTCCTTTGTGAATTCATTTATGTGTTTAAAAACATTTTCTAAAGTAGTGTTATTTAAGTACTCTATTCTGTACATCAGTGTAATTTTATTTGTATAAATATCCATTTGTTACTTTTAGATTGCCAGTTTTATAGGCATACAGTTGGGGAAAATAGCTCCAAATACTTACTTTTAGCTTTTTGTCAGTGTTTATAACATCATTTTTCCATTGCTAATACTGTTAATTCAGTTTTTCCCTATTTCTTTTTAAATTAAAGTTAGGGACTAGCATGTCTATTTTAGTGTTTCTCTCCCTCCTATCCACCCAAACACCCACCTTTAATACTAATTTTATTTATTAAATCAATGTTTTAATTTAATTTTCAGTTTTGTTAATCTCTCTGTTTAAAAATTTTAGCATTTATTTTTTGAATACAAAGGGTCTAAGAGTTGTTCTCTTATATTTTCATTATCTTCATTTCTATGTAGAGTCATTGATAATTTTTATAAATAAATTTGCAAATGATGGTTTTTACCTAATTCATATATGCAATGCCAAAGCCAAAAATTATTTTACTAAATTATTAGAAAAAAAGCAGTAACAAAAATGAAAGGCAAAAAGTCAAGAATATCAAAGGAACTAATGAAAAAATGTAAAGGAAGGAGGTTGAGCAATATCACATCTTAAACTATATTATAGGGCATTAATTATCAAAATGATATCATACTGGCTAAGAGAAAGGTAGATCAGTGGGGCAGGATAGACATCCAAATTACAGCAGCAAATAAATATAGTAACCTAGTATTTGTCAAGTCTAAAAACTTAAGTTTTAGGACAGATTTGGCAAAAATTGTTGGGAAAACTGTAAATCAGTCTGGCAGAAATTGGGCAAAGACCAAAATGTTATACCACTTACAAAGATAAGATCAAAATGGATTCATTTATCAAAATGAATACATATAAAGAGAGATATTACAAGAGAATATGAAGACATGGAATATATTATCTATCAGACAGAAGGACAGGCAAATATTTTATGAATAAATAAGAGATAGAGAGCAGTGTGCGGTGTAAGATTTATACTTTGTCTTAAATTAAATTAAATTTTTTTTTTACAAAAAAGGAAATGTAGCCAAAATCAGGAAGAAAACAAAAAATTGGTAGGAAAATTTCTAGGCAGATTCTCAGAGATAAAGATCGCATACCTCAAATATATAAAGAATGTTTTTTCATTTTTTAAAATTTTATTTTAGACTCCAACACCACCACACAAATACAAAATAGATAAAAGAAACAAAAACATAGTATAAACTTAAATACAAATTAAAAAATGAAAAAAAGTATCTCATGTGTATAGCAGAATATGAGAGGATAAAAAATATGTAACAATAAATTTTCATTTCAAGAAAGCCCATATATTTTTGTTTGTGCCTATCTCGTTTCCTATCCCTCCTGCCTCCTCTACTTTACTTCTACACACTACTTTGCCCTCCTATTATTTGCCTAACCCCCTCCACATATCCCTCCCCTATCCTCCCATTCCTATAATCTAAACACCCTTCTATAGCCCCTTATATTTATTTTCTCACCCTCCCCTCCAGAGATCCCTCTCTTATCTTTTTATTCACATTGATCTAAATACCATTCTATACCCCCTTTTGCCTACTACTCACTTTCTTCTGAAAGATCTCTCCCTTATCACTATCCCGTTACCATTTAATTTTTTTCTGAATTTAGAAGACTTTTATACTCATCTACATATGTATATAATGTTTCCTCCTAAACACATTCCCAATGAAAGCAGGTTACCAGAACTGCCAGCCTTTCTCCCCATCTAATTCCTTCTTGCACCTCATATATACAAAATAATTACTATTTTTAGCAGTTACTAAATTATTTTACTTTTTAAATTCAAATCATAATCTTTCTTATGACTTACCCAATTATTAATAAGACTCTTAGACATATATTTTGCATTTTACATACATAAAAAGTAAAGAGTCTGTCCTTATTGAATCTCTGCCTTTGGTATGTACCTTATGTTTCTCTTGACTCTTGTATGTCAAGTCTTCTATTACATTCAGGATTTTTTTTTTTTAATCAACAAAATCTTGAATGTCTGACAGTTGATCAAATGAGCATTTTTTTTTTCATTCAGAATTATGCTTAACTTATCTGGGTAGGATATTTTCAGTCAGACCCAGTTCTTTTGCTCTTTTACAAGTGTTATAAAACCAGCGGTCCTTTAATGTTTCCACTGCTAGGCCTTGTGTGATAATTATTGTGTCACCATCATACTTAAATTGTTTTATTCTTGTTGCTTTAATATTTTATCCTTGAGCTGAGTGTTTCAGAATTTGGATGTAATATTGTTATGAATTTTCCTCATAAGATCTCTTAATTGGTGATGAATGGATTTTTTCTATTTTTACTTTTCCTTCTTGTTCTAATGCTTCAGGGCAATTTTCATTAATTATTTCTTATATTATTGTATCAAGATTCTTTTTTTGGGTCATAGTTTCAGTTTGTCTGATTATTTTTGTGTTTTATTTTCTTGATCTATTCTCTAGATTTGTTGTTTTTCTTATCATATTTTCACTTTCTTTTCTTTTTTTCATTATTCACATTTTGTTTATTTCTTGATCTCTTATAATTGTGTTTGTTTCATCTTGCGCAAATCTAATTTTCAAGGTATCATTTTCCCCATTAATTTTCTAGATATTTTCTATTTGGTTGGCTTTTCTTTCATAATCTTCTTGTTTTTCGTGGATTATTATTATTTTTTAGTTTTTCCTCCCTCTCTGTCATTTTTAAAGTCTTTTTAAAGATATTCCCCGAAATCTTTTTGGGCAGGAGTCCATTTGACAGTACATTTGGGAATAGGATGGTGTTTCTTTACTTCAATATTCTCCCCTGAAGATGAACCCCTGTCTTTTCAATTCACATATCTTTCTATGTTTGGATTCTTTCTCTCTTGCCTATACACTTTTTTTGTACTAATAGTTTAATTTTGGTAATCATCTCTAGACCTGAGGTATAGGGGATGGTGTCTCCTGTCCCAGATCTCCAGTTCTCCCTTCTAGCCTGGAACCAAAGACAAACTTCCAACCTCCTGTAAATGCCCAAAGTCAGGGACTTTCTGCCCACTGCTTCTGCACTCACCAGGCATGTATTATTCCTTTTTTACTCCCCCTGCTCTTCACAGCACAGCTGGGTCTGGTGTTCCTTCTCAGCAGAGTTTCTCGTGAGCTTTCCATGCACAACTCCCCTCACTATCTTGGGGCAAAATATCCTGTGGCTGGGGCCAAGGCAGTTTCTCAAACTAATTAACCCCAGTGCTTGTTGCTTTGTTTGTCACTTGTCATTAAAGCAGACCCTAGATTGGAGGTGCATACTCTACACATTGACCAAACTGTCCTGGGATTTTACTTTTCTGATTTCAAATTCTCCCAGGAAAACCCCTGTTGTGTCCCTATTATTATTTATTTTTACCTACACTTTGTTCACCTTGAGGTGCTATTTTATCTCTTTTGTGGGGGAAAACTGAATTTTCTGACCTACTCCTCTATCTTCCCAGAATCCTCTCCATGAACTTTGTCAAATATATAAGAATACAAGTCATTTGTCAATTGATAAATAGCCAAAGCATGTGAATAGACAATTTTTGGATGAAGAAATTCAAACAATTTATAGTTATATAAAATGCTTTAAAGCGTCGTTGATTACATAAACATAAATAAAGCAATGTTTTACATATATCAGATAGGCTAAAATAACCAAAGAGGAAAATGACAAATGTTGGAGGGGAGGGGGAAAAATATGGACCTGAATTTACTGTTGGTGGAATTGTGAACTGATCCAATCATTTTGAAGTGCAATCTGAAAATATGTCCAAAGAATATTAAACTGCCTATACCATTTGACCTAGAAAATATCACTACTAGGTCTTTTCCTCAAGATGACTGGGAAAAAAAGAAAATAACCTATATATTTTAAAATATTTATAGCAGCGCTCTTTGTAGTATTAAAGAAATATGAATTGCAGGGATGTCAATCAAGTGGGGGAATGGATGAAGTGATGGAATACTATTGTGTTGTAAGAAATGATGAGGTCTACAAGGCAGAGTTACATTCAGAAATAGTATTAAATCAAATCTCTAAACAATTTCTTTAGTGACAGAAATAACAAAAAGATGGAATGAAACAATTTTCAGGAAAGGTCTGCTTCACTTGGGTAAAAGGGGAACTGGCCCAGTGCAGGTAATGTCTGGCCAAGATAGGAGGAGGCTCCTTGTCACAGCATGGATGAGTAGCCCCAGCCCTGGGGCATTGGCTCAGCAGGTCGTTGGCACAGCTGGCCGGCTGTGAAACCTCCATCACCAGCCCAGCAGCCAAACTGCCAGCCCCAGAATCCTAGACACAGTGAGCACAAATAGTTCAAACCACCCTGGTGCAGTGGGTAAGGCATCAGCCCCAGAGAGCCCAGTGCAGAAAGCCACTGACAATGACCCTGACCTCCAGGGTAGAAAGATTGGGTCAATGCCCCCTGATTCCCAGGGGTGTAAAAGCAAGCACCCCGGCATCCCCAGGGTGTCTGCAAACACAGGTTCTTGGATCTGCTTTGTTAAAGGAAAGCAACTCAAATTGGGTTAACAAGCTTACTTTAATCAGTCAAATACATATCATTTACCTAGTTCAGGGGAAAAAGGTCAGCACCCCGAACTTCAGAGGATACAGACAGAATTATCAAGAAAGAGAAACAGATCAAGTAGACAGCTGTCCAAACTGTCCAACCATTACATCCATACCAAATCAACATCTGGGTTTTTTCAAAGCTGGGGTGAGAGGGTCTCTCAACAACTGGCTTCCCAGAGTTTCATCTGATCAAATCACAGAACACTTCCCAAAGTGAGCCCCCAAAACAAAGCTACACATCAGGGCTTATATAGCCTTCTCCTGGCTCAGAGAATGTAACAACCTTATTGACTCACTGCCCAATCAAAAAGTATCTACTGAAAAACAAGCCTCCCACCCCAGGCTCCAGGTGCACTTTACCTAGGGCAGGGAAGATTTTTAATTTATATTCCCATTACATTCGGCCCCAAGATCTTTCATGCCCATAGCATAGTCAATTTACTTTTGAATTAGCATTAATAATCATAGCTCACATTTGCAAGATAAATAACTAAAGTTACCAAAGTGCCTCAAACAAACACAAAGTACATTGCATTACCACCTCAATTCAAAACAAGAGTCCAAATACAGTTCTGTTGGGTGGAGGGGGTGTCCTTCCTCTCACACAGCTCCAGCCCCTGCTTCCAAGTACAGAGAGAGGGCTGGGCAACAAAACCAACAAGGTGGGGTCCTTGGGGGTCCAAGGCACTTTATCCCACCCACCATAGTCACAAGTCCATCCTCCCCCTGGGTCCCCAAACTGTGGGATGCAGCAAGAAAACACATTCAGTGCCCCTGCTTTGCTTCTCAGTTCTTATCTTTTCCTGTGGCTGAATTCCGAACTCCTGGCTTCCTTCTCCTCTTGCAAGTGGCAGCCACTCCTGGCTTCTGCCCAGGTCCTGATGCAGGCAGCTCACTGTTCCTGCTCTCAGCTCAGCGAAGTCTGCATGCAGGCCATTCTCTTCTCCTGCTCCATGGCTCCAAAGAATTACAGCTACCACAACTGGGAAACAAACAATTATCCTAGCCCACATACTTTCCTTTTACTCTGCAGATCCTGTTCATGGCGCCATTTTGTAGTGGCAAGCACCTCAGCATCCCCAGGGTGTCTGCCAACACAGGTTCTTGGATCTGCTTTGATAAAGGAAAGCAACTCAAAATGGGTTAACAAGCTTACTTTAATCAGTCAAATACATATCGTTTACCTAGTTCAGGGGAAAAAGGTCAGCACCCCGAACTTCAGAATATACAGACAGAATTATCAAGACAGAAACAGAACAAGTAGACAGCTTTCCAAACTGTCCAACCATTACATCCATACCAAATCAACATCTGGGTGTTTTCAAAGCCGGGGTGGGAGGGGCTCTCAACAACCGGCTTCCCAGAGTTTCATCTGGTCAAATCACAGAACACTTCTCAAAGTGAGCCCCCAAAACAAAGCTACACATCAGGGCTTATATAGCCTTCTCCTGGCTCAGAGAATGTAACAACCTTATTGACTCACTGCCCAATCAAAAAGTATCTACTGAAAAACAAGCCTCCCACCCCAGGCTCCAGGTGCACTTTAGCCTAGGGGCAGGGAAGATCTTTAAATTTACATTCCCATTACAAGGGGCATAGCCCAACTTTAAACATAACAAAAAAGGCTAAAAAATGAATAAAAAACAAAGAAGAGCCCTGACAAAAGAATATATGGTGACAGGGTAAATCAAAACACAATATCAGAAGAGAAAAAAATGTAAAGATACCCATAAGCAAATCCAAAATAGAAATATGAAAAAGTCTCCTGGGAAGACCTCAAAAAGGATTTTTTTTTAAATCAAGTAAGAGAGGTGGAAGAAAAATTAGGAAAACCAATCAGAGTTATGCAAGAGCATCATGGGGAAAAAAAAGAACCAACAAAAAAAAAAAGCACAAAAATTAATTGAAGAAAACAACTCCTTAAAAAGTAGATTGAGCCAAATGGAAAAGTAGGTACAAATGTTAACTGAAGAAGATAATTCCTTAAAAATTAGAATTAAGCAAGTGGAAGTTGACTTTATGAGACATCAAGGATCAGTCAAACAGGGGCGGCCAGGAAGCACAGCGAGTAAGAGCACCAGCTCCAGTGTCGGGATGACCTGGGGATCAAATCCGGGCTCAGATACTTAGCACCACACCCAGAAATAACTGGCCATGTAACCTTGAGCAAGTTACTTAACCCCGATTGCTTTAAAAAAAAATCAGTCAAACAAAATCAAGAGAATGAAAAAAAGAATAAAATATAAAATACTTCATTGGAAAAAACAATTGACCTGGAAAACAGACCGAAGATTGATAAAGAATCACTGGACTACCTGAAAGTCATGATTAAAAAAAGAACCTGGACATTATCTTTCAAGAAATTATCAAGGAAAACTGCCCTGCTATCCTAGAAGCAGAAGATGAAAAGGCATTGAAGGGCCACCAATCAACTCCTGAAAGAGGCCCCAAAATGAAAATTCCATGGAATATTGAAACCAAATTCCAGAACTATTAGGACAAGGATAAAATACTTCAAGTGACGAGAAATGTCAAGGATGGGTATACCCTCAACTTCCAGTACTTGGTCACCACAAAAACATTTGCCACAAATATTTTTGTACCTGAGGGTCCTTTTACCATTTTTATGATCTCTTTTGGATATAGCCCTAAAGGTGGGATTGCTGGTTTGAATAGTATGCACATTTTCTTTTTTTTAATTTTTCAAATGCTTTATTAAGTTCTGATTTACATCATTCATTTCCACCAGATTTTGAGTTACAAATTTTCTCCCCATTTTCCCCTTACCCACTGCCCCAAAATAGCAGTTGTAAAGGATGTCCCCTCCTCCAATCTGCTCTCTCCCATATTTTCTCCCATACCCCTTTTGAATTTTCCAGTGGTTCTCTATGCCCCAGTGCCTGTATATCTTATTTCCCAAATATATGTAAAATAGTATTAATAATAGCATATATTTGAATATTTGATTTTAAAACTTTGAATTCCAGATTCATTCCCTTCCTCCCTTGTCACCCACCCTTACTGGGAAGATAAGCAGTTGAGTATAGGTTGTACATGTGTGGCTAATGCAAAACAATAACATACTAGATATAATGTAAAAGACTGACTGTATTTCACTCCCTCCTATCCCACCTCCCACTTGTTCTATTCTTTATTTTGATCCTGCCCTTTTCAAAAGTGGGTGCTTCGAACTTCCCTCCCCCACTTCCCTCCCCCCTGCCTACTCTCCCTTCCATCATCCCCTCTCTGATCCCCTTCCCCCTCTACTCTCCTGGTGGATGAGATATCCTATTTTGTGTGTATTTCATTCCCTCCTCAAGACAAATTCAATGGGAATAAGGTTGACCCATTCCTTTTGCTTTCCTATTCTTCCCCTCCATTGTAACCATTTTCCCTTGCCTCTTCTATATGAGATAGTTTACCCCATTCTGTCTCTCCATCTCCTCTCATTATATTCCTCTCACCTCTTAATTTCACATTTTAAGTATCATCCCTTCCTGTTAAATTGGCCTTGTGCCCTCTATCTATGTATACCTGTAAACATATATACACATTCACATATGTATTCATATGCCCATATATCCTCATATGTAGACATATATATATATATTCCCTTCAACGATTGAGAAAAGTTTCATAAGTTACAATTATTGTTTTTCCATGTAGGAATGTTAATAGTTCAACTTTGATAAATTCCTTCTGATTTCTTTTCCCTGTTTACCTTCTCATGCTTCTCTTCCTTCTTGTATCTGAATGTCAAATTTTCTATTCAACTCTGGTTTTTTCAGCAAGAATGCTTGAAAGTCCTTTATTCCACTGAATGACCATATGTTCCCCTGAAACATGATACTCAGTTTTGCAGGGTAGGTGACACTTGGTTTTAATCTCAGCTCCTTTGACCCCCGGAATATCATATTCCAAGCCCTTCGATCCCTCAGTGTAGAAGCTGCCAGATCCTGGGTAATCTTGATTGTATTTCCACAATATTCAAATTATTTCTTCCTGGCTGCTTGTAATATGCCCTCCTTAATCTGGGAATTCCAGAACCTGGCTATAATATTCCTAGGAGTTTTCTTTTTGAGATCTTTTCCAGGAGGTGATTGGTGGATTCTTTCAACCTCTATTTTGCCCTCTGGTTCTTAAACATCAGGGCAGTTTTCTTTGAGAACTTCCTGGAGGATGATTTCTAGGGTCTTACTTTGAGCATGGCTTTCAGGTAGTACAATAATTTTTAAAGTATCTCTCCTGTATCTATTTTCCCGGTCAGTGGTTTTTCCCATGAGATATTTCACATTGCATTCTATTCTTTCATTTGTTTGGATCTGCTTAATAACATCTTGATTTCTCATAAAGTCATTAGCTTCAATTTGCTCCAGTCTAATTCTGAAGCAATGATTCTCTTCATTGAGCTTTTGAAATTCTTTTTCCATCTGGCAAATTTGGCTTTTTAAGGCATTTTTCTCCTCATTGCCTTTTTGAGCCTCTTTTGCCATTCGAGTTAGTCTAGGTTTTAAGCTGTGATTTTTTCCTCAGTCAGGCTGTTGACTCTCATTTCATAATTTTCTTGCTTTGTTCTCATTTCTCTTCCCAATTTTTCCTCCACTTCTCTTATCTCTTTCTTAAGGTCCTCTATGGCCTGTAACCAGCTCATATTTACCTTTGAAGCTTTTGGTTCCGGAGTTCTGACTTCACTGTATTCTTCTTATTCCATGCTTTGCTTCTTTTTGTCCCCAAAATAGAAGTCTAATGTTGGAATCTTCTGTCTGCTTTGTTTCTTTTGTCTGGTCCTATCGCCCTTCAGTCACTTGACCCCTGGGCTTTTTGCCACAGTAGGACTCTGCCACCAGACAGGGGAGTTTCCATCCCAAATGCTGGGGTTTTCTCAGCTGCCAGAGGTATTAGATGGGTGCCCTCTCTGAGGTCTCCACACACTCTGTCTGGCAAGCTGGACACACACGCCCAGGACCTCTACCCTAGACTACAATCCAGATCCAAGAAGGTTAAAGCAAGAGTGATTACCCCTCATACTGGTGCTTGGTCCCCCTACACTCTGCAGGCCAGGAGCTGGAGCTGCCACATGGCACTGGCTGAATGTGCCTGCGTCTCAGTGGCTTCTCACCCTGGGGGCAAAAGCCATGCACTCCCACTTACTGGGTCCCAAAGCCCAGACTGCACTGACCACTCACTTTGTCCTTCGCATCTATGTGTTGATAAATCTGGAAACAAGCACAGCTGTTGCTGATCTGGAGTCCCTCCAGCTCGTGGCTGGTCAGGCCCGCCCTGGGGCTAAAGCCTTGTCATGGGCCTGGGCTTGGCTCCCATAGCACTGCGCTGGCTGATTCCTGCTGGCCTGCCAGGCTGTCCTCAGTGGAAGTTTAGCTTCTCTGTATCATTTTGTGGGTTCTGCTTCTCCAACGTTTGTTTAGAGTCCCCTTTTCACATGGATTGGGGAAGGTGGAAACCAGAACCGGGGGGAGGCCCTGCTTCTACTGCGCCATCTTGACTCCACCCCTGGTATGCACATTTTCATAGCCCTTTGGGCAAAGTTTTAAATTGGTCTCCAGAATGGTTGGATAGGCTCACAGCTCCACCAACAATGAATTAGTGTTCCAACTTTTCCACATCTTCTCCAACATTCATTATTTTCCTGTATTTTCTGGTTAGCCAATCTGATAGGTGTGATGTGTTATCTCAAAGTTATTTTGATTTGCATCTCTTTAATCAATAATGATTTAGAACATTTTTTTCATATGACTATAGATAACTTTAATGTCTTCCTCTGAAAACTGCCTGTTCAAATCCCTTGATCATTTATCAATTGGAGCATGATTTATATTCTTATAAACTTGATACCATTCTCAATATATTTTAGAAATAAGGCCTTTATTAGAGACATTAATTTTCAAAATCATTTCCCAGGGGTGGATAGGTGTGAGTAAGAGTGCTGGCCCCGCAGTTGGGAGGTCTTGGGTTTGGATCTGTCCTCAGATATATAGCACATACACAAAGAAAAAATGGCCTTGTAACCTTGGGCAAGTTACTTAACCCTAATTGCTTAAAAAAAAAAAATCCTGTCCCAGTTTTCTGCTTGCCTCCTAATCTTGGTTACATTGACTTAGTTTGTGCAACAACTTTTCACTTTAATGTTGCATTTCATGATGTTCTGTATCTCTTGTTTGGTCATAAATTTCCCCATTCTCTACAAATATGACAGAAATCTTTTCCTTCCTCCTCCAATTTGCTTATAGAATCAGCCTTTATATCTAAATTGGGTACCCCTTTTGACTTTATTTCAGTACATGGTGTCAGACATTGGTCTGTTTCCAGTTTCTGCCATGCTATTTTCCAATTTTCTGAGCAGTTTTTGTCAAATAGTGAGTTCTTATCCCAGAAACTGGGGTCTTTGGGTTTATCAAACAGTAGATTGATATAATCATTGACTTCTGTGTCTTGTGAACCTACCCCTCTATTTCTTAGCCAGTAAGAAGTAGTTTTGATGACTACTGCTCTGTAATACAGTTTAAGATCTGGTATGGCTAGGTCACTTTCATTAGCATTTCTTTTCATTAATTGCCTCGATATTCTGGACCATTTGTTCTTCCAGATGAATTTGTATATTTTTTTCTAGCTCTATAAAATAATTTTTGGTAGATTGATTGGTATGGCACTGAATAAGTAAATTAATTTAGGTAGAATAGTCATTTTATTATATTAGCTTGGCCTAATCACGAGCAACTGATGTCTTTCTAATTATTTAGATCTGACTTTATTTGTGTGAAAAGTTTTTTATAATTGTGTTCATATAGTTCTTGGGTTTGTCTTGGCAGGAAGACTCCAAAATATTTTTTAATGTTATAGTAACTTTAAATGTAATTTTTCTTTCTATCTCTTGCTGTTGGGCTTTGTTAATGATATATAGAAATCCTGATGGTTTATGTGGGTATGTTTTATATCCTGCAACTCTCCTAAAGTTGTTTATTATTTGAAGTACTTTTTCACTTGATTCTCTAGGATTCTCCAAGTACACCATTATACCATCTACAAAGAGTGACAACTTAGTTTCCTCCTTTTCCTATTCTAATTCCTTCACTTTCTTTTTCCTCCATTATTGCTAAAGCTAACATTTCTAGCACCATATTGAATAACAGTGGTAATAGCAGACATCCTTGTTTCACCCCTGATCTTATTGGACATGCTTCTAGGTTATCTCTATTACATTTAATGCTTTCTGATGGTTTTAGGTAGATGCTATTTATAATTTTAAGGGAGGCTCCATTTGTTACTAAACTCTCTAGTGTTTTTAAAAGGAATGGATATTATGTTTTGTTAAAGCTTTTTTTGTATCTATTGAGAGATAATCATATGTTTTCTGTTAATTTTGTTATTGATGTGATCAATTATGCAGAGAATTTTCCTAATAATGAACCAACATTCAATTCCTAGTATAAATCCCACTTGAGTAAAATCTATTATACTCCCAAGTTGCTGTAATGTTTTTGCTAATATTTTATTTAAAATGTTTACACCTATATTCTGTTAGAAAATTGGTCTATAACTTTCTTTCTCTGTTTTGAATCTTCCCAGTTTAGGTATCAATTTATATCATAAAAAGAACTTGATAGGACTCCATCTTTACTTATTTTCCCAAATAGTCTATACTAGAATTAATTGTTCTAGTAATATTTGAAAGAATTTTCTTCTAAATACATCTGGTTCTAGAGATTTTTTCCTAGGGAGTTCACTGATTTTTCAATTTCTTTTTCTGAGATTGGGCTATTTAAGTTTTACTTCTTTTGTCAATCTGGGCAACTTACATTTTTGTAAATATTCATCCACTTCACTAAGATTATCAAATTTGTTGGCATACAGTTGAGCAAAAAAGTTTCTAATTATTGTTTTCATGTCCTCTTCATTGGTGTTTAATTTGCCCTTTTCATTTTTGATGCCAGTACTTTAATTCGTTATTTCTTTTATAAAAAATCACATTAGAAAATTTTAATCTATTTTGTTGTTTTTTCCCCCATAAAACCTGCCTTAGTTTTATGTATTAGGTCAATAGTTTTCTTAATTTCAATTTTATTAATCTTTCATTTGGTTTTCAGTAGTTCTATTTTGGCATTTAGTTGAGGATTTTCTATATGTTCTTTTCCTAGCTTTTTCAGTTGTATGCCGAATTCACTGATCTCTTTTTTCTCTCTTTTATTAATGTAAGCATTCAGAGATATAAAACTTCCCCTAAGAACTGCTTTTTCTGCATCCCATAAGTTTTGATACTTTACCTCGTTATTGTCATTATCTTGAATGAAATTATTGATTGTTCCTATGGTTTGTTTTGACTCTCTCATTCTTTAGGATTAGATTATTTAGTTTCCAATAAATTTTTAGTCCATATTGCCATGGCATTTTAATACATATAATATTTATTGCATTATGATCTGAAAAGGATGCATTTAGTATTTCTGCCATTCTGTGTTGGAATGTGAGATTTTTATGCCCTAGTTCATGGTCAACTTTTGTGTATGTGCCAAAGGTATGTTCATTTTTTCCCCATTCAATTTTCTCCAGAGGTCTACCATATCTACTTAAAAAAAATTCTTTTCAACCCCCCTTAACTTCTTTCTTCTTTATTTTAAGGTTAGATTTATCAGGTTCTGAGAGGGAGTGATTGATGTGCCCAACTAGTATAATTTTGCTATTTCTTTCCATAACTCCCATAACTTCTCCTCCAAGGATTTGGATTCTATCCCACTTGCTGCATGTAATAATATTACTTCATGGCTTTTGGTGCCTTTTAGCAGGACATAGTTTCATTCCTTATCTCTTTTTATTAGATCTATTTTTGCTTTTGCTTTATCCGATATTAAGATTACTACCCATGCCCTTTTTTTTACTTCACCTGAAGTATAATGTATTCTCCTCTAACCTTTTACCTTTACCTTGTTTCAAACGTGTTTCTTGTAAACAACATAATGTAGAATTGTGGTTTTTAATCCATTCTGCTATCTGCTTCCATTTTATGGGAGAATTCATCCAATTCACATTCAGTTATGATTACTATCTGTGTAGACCTCTAGAGAATGTGTGGTTTTCAAAATTCATTTGATAAGATTTTGAGTTTCAAATTTTCTCCCCGTCTCTCCCCTACCCCTATCCCAAGAGAGCAAGCACACTGAATACTCCTTCCCCCAATCTGTTCTCTCTTATATCCTCTCCCACTTCATCTTCTTTCATGTAAGGTAAGATGTATTTCTATACCCCATTGTCTCTATAACTTATTTCCTGTTTGCATGTAAAAATAATTTTTAACATTTGTTTTTAAAACTTTCATTTCCAGATTCTTTCCCTTCTTCCCTCCTCATCCACACTTCATGTGAAGTTACACAAAACATTTCCATTGTAGTTATATTGTGAAAGCCTAACTATATTTCCCTCCATCCTATCCTGCCCCCCATTTATTCTCTTTTCTCCTTTAACCCTGTCCCTTTTCAAAAGTGTTTGCTTCTAACTACTGTCTCCCCCAATCTGTCCTCGCTTCTATCATTTCCCCCTCTAATCCCCTTTCCCCCTACTTTCCTGTAGGGTAAGATAACCAATTTATTGTGTATGCTATTCCCTCTTTCAGTCAAATCCAATGAGGGTAAAGTTTACTCATTCCCTTTCATCTTCCTGCTTTTCACCTCCATTGAAACAGCTTTATCTAGCCTCTTTAATGTGAGATAATTTACCCTATTCTATCTCTCCCTTTCTCCTTCTCCCAATTTGTTCCTCTCTCACCTCTTAATTTTATTTTTAGAAACCATCCCTTCATATCCAACTCATCCTGTTCCCTCTGTGTGTATATGTACACAAACACACATATACACACTCCTGTACATATATATGTATATATATTCCCTTCAACTGTCCTCATACTGAAAAAAGTGTTATGAGATACGATTGTTTTTCCATGTAGGAATGTAAATAGTTCAACTTCAATAGTTTCCTTTTGATTACTTTTTCCTGTTTACTTTCTCATGCTTCTCTTGCTTCTTGTATTTGAAAGTCAAATTTTCTGTTCAGCTCTACTCTTTTCATCAAGAATGCTTGAAAGCCCTCTATTTCATTGAATACTCTTATTTTCTCCTGATGCATTATACTCAGCTTTGCTGGGTAGGTAATTCTTGGTTTTAATCCCAGTTCCTTTGACCTCTGGAATATCATATTCCAAGCCCTTCAATCCCTTAATGTAGAATCTGCAAGATCTTGTGTTATCCTGATTGTGTTTCCACAATATTCAAATTGTTTCTTCCTGGCTACTTGCAATATTTTCTCCTTGACCTGGGAAATCTGGAATTTGTCTATAATATTCTTAGGAGTTTTCTTTTTGGGATCTTTTTCAAAAGGTTAATTGGTGAATTGTTTCAATTTCTATTTTGCCCTCTGGTTCTGGAATATCAGGGCCATTTTCCTTGATATTTTCTTGAAAGATGATGTCGAGGCTCTTTTTTGGATCGTGGCTTTCAGGTAGTCCACTAATTTTTAAATTGTCTCTCTTGGATCTATTTTCCAGGTCAGTGAATTTTCCAAGGAGATATTTCATGTTGCCTTCTACATTTTTTCATTTGTTTGGATCTGTTTTATAGTAACTTGATTTCTCATAAAGTCATTATCTTCCATTTGCTTCAGTTTAATTTTGTATTAAGTATTGCCTTCAGTGAGTTTTTGAAATTCCTTTTCCATCTGTTCAATGCTGCTTTTTAATGCATTCTGCTCATTGACTTTGTGGGCCTCTTTTGCCATTTGAACTAGTTTTTTACAGTGTTATTTTCTTCAGTATATTTTTGACTCTTCTTTAGCAGGTTGTTGACTTGTTTTTAATTACTTTCTTGCATTATTCTCATTTCTCTTCCCTATTTTTCCTCTACTTCTCTTACTTGATTTTAAACATCATTCTTGAACTCCTCCTTGGCCTGTGTCTAATTAATATTTTTTGTTGGAGGATTTTGATGCAGCAGTTTTGACTTTGTTCTCTTCTGGTTCTATGTTTTGATAATCTTTGTCACCAAAAATTATTCTATTGTTTGTTTATGCTTCCTCTGTTTGCTCAACTTGCCAATCAATTACTTGACTTTTGAGCTCTTCGCTATGGTAAAACTCTACTTTCAGAGTGGAGAGGGCTGTGTCTCAAATTTCTAGGATTTTTCACGGGTTTATCAGAGCTTTTTCTAGGAATCTGCCTCAGAACTGTGTGGATAACTGCCTCTCCACAGTCTCAAGAAGCTCTGCCACCCCAGGACTGCCACCCAAGACTTTAACTCAGATCCAAGTAGGTCAAAGGAAAAGCAAAAGCAATTACCCTCTGAATGGTTGCTTGGCCCACCTACATTCTGTAGGCCTGGAGCTCAGGAGGCAGTCATGAGGCAACAACTGCAGATAGCTGCCACCTCTGGGCTCAAGGACTGGACTGTGCTCTTTTCTTACTCAGTTCCAACTGATCTTTTACTTTCTCTTTGGCATTTATGGGTTGAGAAGTCTGGAAACCTCCACAGCTGCCAGTGATTCACTCTCCTCAAGTCTGTTCTTGCCAGTCTGTGCCATGGGACTGCACTCTGCTCCCAGTTCAGTGCAATTGACTCTTCTTTGCAGCCTGCCAGGCTACCATTAGTGGAGTTCTCTCTCTCTCTCTCTCTCTCTCTCTCTCTCTCTCTCTCTCTCTCTCTCACACACACACACACACACACACACACACACACACTTTGCGGGTTCTGTAGCTCTTAAAATTGTTTAGAGTCATTTTTTACAAGTATTGGAGGGGGGTGGAATAGAAGCTTTTACTCTGCCATCTTGGCTCTTCCCCCTAGTTTTTGAGTTTTTAATTTTAAAGATTTTGAGTTTTAAATTTTCTACCACTCCTTCCCTTCTCCATTCCCAAGTTTGGTGTGCAACCTACAGACTCTACATATACATTCATATCAAATATATTTTCAGATTAGTCATGTTTTAAATAATATTTAGGAACAATGGGAGGAACCACAAGAAAGAAGAAACAAAACAAAAAGAGAGCAAATAGTATTCTTCCATCTGCATTGAGACTCCATAGTTTTGTTTTTTTTTTCTGAATGTGGATAGCATTTTCCATAGTGAATCTTTTGTAGCTAACTTAGGTTCTGGCATTGCTGAGAAGAGCTAAGTCTATCAAAGTTATTCATCACACAAAGTGACTGTTACAATGTACAATAAATGCTGGAGAAGATGTGGGAAAATTGAAACAGTATTGCATTGTAGGTGGAGTTATGAACTCATCCAACCATTCTGGAGAGAAATCTGGAACTATGCACAAAGAGTTATAAAACTTTGCATACCCTTTGACCTGACAATACCACTTGTAGAGCTATATCCCAAAGAGAATGTACAAGTGGGAAAAATGCCTGTATGTACAAAAATATTTATAGCAGCTCTTTTTGTGGTGGCAAATAATTGGAAATCAAGGGATGTCCATAAATTAAAGAAAGGCTAAACAAATTGTTGTATATGAATGTAATGGAATAATACTATTTTGCTATAAGGAATGAGTAGCAGATGGACTTCATAATAACCTGGAGAGACTTACATAAACTTATGCTGAGTGAGGGGAGCAGAACTGAGAGAATATTGTACACAACTACAGACACGTTGTATCAGTGATGACAAACTTCCATAAACAGGGCTCCTCTCAGCAATGGAAGGATATAAGGCAACTCCAAAATACAAATGATGGACAGTAATATCCACATACAGATAAAGAACTACAGAGCCTGAATGCAGATTGAAGCAAACTACTTGCTCTCTTTTTTGTTTTGTTTTGTGTTGTTCCTTCTTTCTCATTCATTTCATTGGTTATAATAATCCTTTACAAATCGACTAATGTTTAATGTGAAGGTATTTGTAGAACCTATCTTGGTTTGCATACTGCCATAGTGGGTGAGGGGGGAAGAGAGAGAAGGGGAGAAAACTTAGAGCTCAAAAGTTTGTGGAACTGAATGTTGTAAACTAAAAGTAAATAGGCAAGCAAGTAAACAAACAAATAAACAAATAAATAAAAGAAAGCTTGTAAGTCTCTATTTCATTGAAAGTCAGATTTTCCCCTGGAGTTTTATACCTAGTTTTTCTGGGTAGGTGATTCTTGGTTTTCATACTCGCTCCTTTGGCCTCTGGGATATCATATTCCAGGCGTTCTGATCCCTTACTGCAGAAGCCACTAAATCCTGTTTTATCCTGATTGTATTACCATAATATGGGAATTCTTTCTTTCTGCCTGCTTGCAATATTTCTCCTTGACCGGGGAACTCTGGAATTTGGCTACAATATTCCTAGGAGTTTTCATTTGGGGATCTCCTTCAGGAAGTGATCAGTGAGTCCTTTCAATTTATATTTTATCTTTTGGTAATAGAATAAAATATGTAGGATATCAAAGCAGTTTTGCTTGACAATTTCTTGAAAGATGATGTCTAGGCTCTTTTTTTGATCATGGCTTTCAGGTAATCAATGATTTCAAAATTATCTCTCCTGGATCTCTTTTTTAGGTTGGTTGTTTTTCCAGTGAGATATCTCACATTGTCTTCTATTTTTTTATTCTTCTAATTTTATTTAATAATTTCTTGAGTTCTCAGAAATTCATTAACTTCCATTCGATCCATTCTAATTTCTATTTTCTTCAGTGAACTTTTGACCCCCTTTTCCATTTGCCCATTTCTTCTTTTTAAGGCTTTCTTCTCCTCGTTGACATTTTGGACTTATTTTGCCATTTGTGTTAGTCTATTTTTTAAGGTGTTATTTTCTTCAGCATTTTGGGGGTTATTTTTAGCAAGCTGTTGACTTGTTTTTCATGATTTTCTTGCAGCACTCTCATTTCTCTTCCTAATTTTTCTCCTATTCCTTTACTTGATTTTCAAAATTCTTTCTGACCTCTTCCATGGCCTGGGACCAATTCATATTTTTTCTTGGATGTAGGAGCTTTGACTTTATTGTCTTTTTCTTATTATATGTTTTGATCTTCCTTGTCACAAAAGTAAGATTCTAAAATCTGATATTTTTCCCATCTTTTTGCTCATTTTCCCACGCAATTACTTGATGTTTTAGCTCTTTGGTAAAGTAGGGCTCTGCTTCCAATGTGGAGGGTATATTGTTCCAAGTTTTAGGGGTTTTGTGCATCTGTTTTGAGAAATATTTCTAGGGACCTGTAAATTTTAAGTTCTTCCAAGGTGATATGATCAAAGGAGAAGTTTTTATTCTTTTCCTGGCCTGTGCTCTGGTCTGTGAGTGACCACAGTCACTCTCTTCTGCCTTGGAACTGTGAGAATTCCCTCTCCACCACAGCCATAAGTTCCACCATGCTTGTTTTCCTCCTCACCCCAGGACCACCACCCAGGACTCTGATACAGATCCAAGTATGGGCCATGCAAGAAGATCTTGCCTCAGTGCCAGAAAAGATATCCCTGAAATCCTCCTCTAATAATCCACTTGATTCCCCCACCATCTGTGGGCTGAGAACTCCAGAAGCAGCCATTGCCACTGCCTCCAGCTCTACCCACCACCCCTGCCTGGGACTAAGACTGGAATATGCTTCTCTTTCCCTGAGATCCAACAGAACTTTCCTACAGTCCTTCTAAACTGTCGTTGGTGTTTGTGGGTTGAGAAGTTCAGAAACCGTCACAGCTAACACTGATTTGATGCCCTGAGGCCTGCTCCAGTTTTGCTCCATCCAGAGTGTGCCAGTGCGACCCACACTGGACTATATTCTTCTTTCAAACTGGGGAAACAGATCTTTCATGTCGACCTTCCAGGTTCTCTTGGACTGGAAACTTGTTTCACTTTATCATTTTTGGGGTTCTGTGCTCTAGAATTTGTCATCTTTTCCAGGTATTTGGAGGAATTTGACCAGAGACCCCAAGAAAGTCTCTGCTTTTATTCCAACCTCTTGGTTCTGCCCCAACCTTGTGAATTTATAAGGCATCAGGATGTTCTTGAATGGTTCAAGAGAAAAATAAGAATTTTGAAAATGGAATTAATAGCCTGCATTGTATAAATAATTTGCAGAATAGAAAAACTGGAACCCACTGTATTAAATCTCACAAGAGAAATAAAAGAGAGAATATAGAGGGTGGTTCTTTCTTTCACATCTCTACTATAGTGATTTGATTTGATTTCATGTGAATTTTTGGATTGACTAAGAAGATATGCCACTTCTGGGCATTCATAGAAGAGCATTTGATATATTTTTTCTCTTTAAAAGTTATTCTGGATCCATGAAACCCAATGCATGATTCCCATCTTGGCCTCTGAGAAGAAAAGCAGAAAAGAGCTTTAGGGAGATGAGTTAATTCATCATTTTACTGGGTTCGGTTTCCAAATGGTCACTATCTTTGACCCAGTGAGATTGTTGGATGTCTGTTACCTGGAATTTCAGCATTATAGTGCTGATATATCTAATGTG
>NW_027185588.1:7255387-7263965 GCF_028583685.1 Petaurus breviceps papuanus | reverse complement strand
TCTTCCTGTGCTTCATGCTGACTCCAAGTCCACTACTTGCCCCCCCCCTCGATTCTCTGATTGTCCAGCCTTCCCTCCCACATCCTATACTTGGGTTAGCAATTATGTGAATTCAAGTATAGAGCTTTACATTGATACCTATTAAATCCATCCTCCTAGACTGGTCTAGCCTTTTTAGATCCTGGTTCTGTTGTCCAACATATGTGATATCCCGCCTACCAATATGTTGGGCTTATATGTAATCTGCAGATGCCAATTCCTCCCACACCAGGCTGTCATGGGACAGAAGTTCCAATGGGAGAGCCTCCTCCTTTAGTCATTGATGACAAGCAGCCCCATAAGGCTCGGCTCAATGAAGGGCCTCTCCCTTCTTCCCCAAGGTAGGCTGTGCTCACCAAACATTCCAAGAGCCGAGCTGGGCGTGAGATGACAATTAAGAGCTTTCGGACAAGCTGGCCGATGAAGGTGACCTCCTGGCTCTCTGAGCGTTCATGGGCCTGTGGGGTCACACGGAAGGGAGGCAAACAGCATCACCAACTGGGAAGGTGTTTGCCTCAAACAAGCCATTTGCCCTTCCTGGTGCTAGGAGGCCACAGCAAACAAATCTGGACCAGAGACTAACAGGCTTTCCCCGGAGCTGTCTGCATGCTGAAGCTCCACAGTAGATCTATGAAGTATGGACATATGTGTGTATATAAACCCTTGTAAATACATGCATATATACAAACACACACACAATTAACAGTACTTGTTTACTTAAGAGAGAACATAGGGCTTCCCTAGTCAGGACTGAGTCCCTTGGATCCACTGATGTCCTCCCACCCATGCTGTCAACAAATTTCTTCTTGATTGTCTCTTGGGGCTGAGCAGGCAGGGGACCCCCATATTCACTGGCTAGGTCCCCAGACCTACTTTCCTCTCCTCTGCTAATGAGCTATGGAAGGTTAAAGGTCTGCCCAATTGGGTCCGAGAAGGAACAGTGTGGGGCTGGCTAGGTGGCGCAGTCCTGGAGTCAGGAGGACCTGAGTTCAAATCCAGTCTCAGACACTTTTTAACTGTGTGATCCTGAGCAAGTCACTTAATACAAAAACCTAGCCATGTGACCTTGGGCAAGTCACTTAACCCCAGTTGCCTACCTTTTCCCTCCAAAAATAAAAAAAATAAAGGAACAGTGTGGTAGAAAGCGGAAAGTCCTTAGTTTAGGAGTTGGGAGATCTAGGCTTGTCTCAACCCTGACGTATAACTCTTTAACCATGAAAACATCCTTTCCCCTCCAAGATGCACATTTGTTCATCTGTAAAATGTAGATGATCTCTTAAGGCTGTTTTGAAGGAAGTATCCTATAAATGGGATTGTTGCTCTATAGAGGAATGATTCTCTACCTCCCTCCAACCCCTCGCTGGTTTTTTTTGACAGGTTCTTGGGGATCTATTTTCCTACCCACTTACCCTGACCTGAGTCTTTGAGAGAGGAAAGAAAAGAGGATGGGAGCAAGGGAAGAGAAGGGAGGGCAGGTAAAAAGAAACAAGGAGGAAGAAGAAAAAGAGAAAGGAGGAAGGAAGGAGGGGAGGGAGGAGAAAGAGAAAGAAGAGTGGAAAAGAAAAGGGTGGAAGGGAGAGAGGGAAGGAGAAAGAGGAATGGAGGATGGAAGGGAAAAGGGAGGGGAGAAAGGAGGAAGGGAAAAAAGGGAGAAGAGAAAAGGGAAGCCAGAGAAGGAAGAAGGAGGGATGGGGAAGAAAACAGAAGGGGAAAGAAGAGAGACACTCACATCCTGCAGCATTTTCTCTAGCTTTTCCTGAAGCTCCAAGAAGTAGCGGGAGGTGACCAGGTCCTCGCGAGCCTTAGCCAAGCAGTCCCGAGCCAGCTCCACTATCTGGTGGTGAATAAAGCTGAGGACACCGTCCGCCAGGGCCAGCGTGTTGGAGGGCGAGAAGGTGGTGATGATGTCCTGCAGCCGTTCCTCCATCTGGGCAGTGGCCTGTGTGGGGAGCGGAGGAAAAGGAAGGGGGATGGAGACCAGTGGAACTCTTTGGGGGAGTCCTGCTTCTGCCTCGGCCCCGCTGTTACCTGGGCAAAACAACTTCCCTGCTGGGCCTCAGTTTCCATCTTTGTAAAGTAAAGGGACTGCACTCAGTGGTCACAGAGGTCACATCTCCTGGCTTTGTCATTTACAAACTTCGTGACCTTTGGCAAGTCAAATCCCTCTGTGTGTGTGTTAACCTGTTCCCTTCCACAGCAGACAGAGAGATTCTCTCATTCAGCTTCCTACTGCCCTCAGCACCAAGGACGTATAATACACAATACATACTAAACGTACATTAGATGGAGTGTCTCTCAGTTTCCAATTCTCACATTCCCTAACACGGCAATATCAATACTTGTAATTCTGGGGCGTCTAGGTGGCGCAGTGAGTAAAGTGCCGGCCCCAGAGTCAGGAGGACCCGAGTTCGGTTCTGGCCTCAGACACTTAACACCCACACAAAAAATCTAGTCATGTAACCTTGGGCAAGTTACTTAACCCCAATTGCCCTCCAAAAGGCAAAAAAAAAAAAACAACCCCAAAACCCTTGAATTCCTACCTAACTGGGGCATCATGATGATGGACAAGTGGACAATTCATATGGAATAGAGCTTCTTAATCCAGGGCCCAGGGGGGCTAGGAATGGTATTTTTAAAAAATATTTTGATAACTAGATTAAAAAAAATTTAGTTTCCTTTGTAATACTATGTATTATATTTTATGCCTTTATCAACATGATTCTGACAAGGAGTCTATGACATCAAAAAAGGTTAAGAAACCCCATTACAGAGACTTATGTATACGTGAAACACCATCAGAAAGAACAGTATGCTTGAATTCCTGTAGCAATGTAGAAAAGGGTTCCCATGGTCCTGCCTCCTCTAGCCTGTTAAGGCACAGAGACTGGCTGTATACCCTTAGCCAATGTGGGACAAATGGGGCTGTGCCCCAGAATGCTGATATTGGAGGGGGTGCTTCCATTCTACCCCCGGGGCCAAGGAGAGCAGCCCCTGGCACCTCCCCCACTTCCACCCAGGACGCTCCCACTCTCACCCACTGGCGAGTCTAACCTTGGGGAATCGCTCCTTATAGACATGATTCATCATGACAATGTCACTGTCAAAGGCTCCCGAGGTTCGCCCGGGGCTGGAAGAGAGGAAACAACAGCAGCTCATGTAGTAGGCCTCTCTTGATCTAAATGAGGTCAAGCATGGAGGGGCTGGGCAGGAGACTATCCCCCCCCACCAAGGCTCCCTCCCCACCCGACATCTACCAGGACGGGGAGGGGTCGGAGGGGTAAAAGGATTTGGGCTCAAAGTAAATTTCATGGGCCCATGAAGAAACTAAAGTCATGCCCCTCTAGGGCTTGGATCTCTGGGCAGCTGAGACAGAGACCAGGCCCCAGAGCCAGGGCTTGGGAAGGGCTAAGGACCCTGAACCCCATTACCTGAGGCTGCGGGAGCGAGGCCGCATGCAGGGTGAGCGGCGGCCCCCATCCTCATCCACGATGCTCTCCGAGCTACGAAAGTGCTTGGAAAGAAAGTGGAGCTCATCTGGCGTTGGCTGGTATGGCAGCTGGTGTAGCCGTTCTCGGGAGGATGAGGAGGACTTGAGCAGGAGAAGAAAGAAGAGCTGTGGGCCACCTGTGCCCTGGGGCTAGGAGCCCAACCTCGAGGTCAGGCAGGGCCACGGACATGGGCCAGCACAGCCCAGTGGTGATGGGACAGTTGGGGGAAACTTCCCTTCCAGGCCCCCGCTGCCACTACATTAAGCAGATTCCTTCCTTAGAAGACTTACTCCGCTTGGACTCTAGGCTGTGAGCCCTGGGAAGGCTGGGTCTGGGCCCTGTCTTTGTGTATGTGCCATTTCCCATCTCAGGAAAATGGGAGTTTCTAGAGGGCAGGGACAGTTTCATTTCCCCCAAGTATATATATAGTAGATGCTTAATAATTGTTGAAGCTGGGTCTTCACCTGCCCTGAGCACATGACAGATAGATCAAGCAGCATATGCTGAATGGGCCTCAGTGCCCTCATCTGTCAAATGGAGATAGTAAGAGCAGACCTATCTGCTCCCAGATGGGAAGGTGAAGAGGTCATGGAGAGAACACTGGGCAGAGAAGACACTGGGGAACCTTTTCTGGCTCTGCCGCTTCTGCTAGGTGGCTAGGGCTAAGACGCTTCCACTCCCTGAGGCTCTGTCTGGTAGGAATAAAAATCCCTGCCTGGCCTGCCTCAGGAACTGGCTGTGTGGGGTCGAGGAAGAGCTGCTTTGTAAAGTCTGTAGAGAAACAGCTCAAATTCAGAGAAGGCAACAGAGGCGATGGGGGTTTCCATACACCCCACACCCACCCTCCAGCCAGCGAACCCAGAGAGCCTTACCGAAACAGTGGAGCTGGGTGTGTTGGTCCCATAGCCAGAGGAGGGGAGGGAAGCAAGTGACCATCTCCGGCCATCAGCCCTGGAAGAACAAACAGCTTGTGGAATCTGGGCCACTGGGTGAGAAAGGCTGTGTTCAGACCCCACTGGGGGCTCTGTGTCCAGCTGGGGAACCAAGGCACACAACTGAAGAGATCTCAGGACTTCTTACCCAACCCACACCTAAGCCAAAGTTCCTTTACACAATCCTGGAGAAAGTGGGCATCCAGTTTCTGCTTGGATGGATTGAAAACCTAGAGCCCATCTAGGAAAGTGACTGGGAGGGGGGACAGTGAGAAGCCTGGAAACCCAGCCACAGGAAGATCAGCTGAAGGAAATGAAGGTGAGAAAGGAAAAGGCTTGAGGTGGGAGGACGAGAGAAGGGACAACAGCACAGACATCTTCGAGGCAAGCTGAGCACAAGATGGGTGAGCTTGGTTCTGCTTGGCCCCAAAGGGCCGAACTAGGATTAGTGGGTGCCAGAGCTTTCTCCTTTTCGGGATAAAGAAGACCCTTCTCAAGCAGGAGAGCTGTACACAAGTGGACCTGGCTGCCTCAGGAGGAGTGAGTTCTCCATCTCGGGAAGCATCCTGGGGGACACACTGCTTTCTGGGGCTGCAGAAGGGATGATGAATGTATGGGTCTGAGGTCCTGCCCAGCCCTGCAATCCCGAGTCTACTGGGGGATTCCAGGAATCTAACGTTTACAAACAGTCACATCCCTGTGCTCTTCTGGGCTGGGCTGCTTTCCTGAAAGGACTGCTGAGAGCGCCAGGGGCTCTGGGAATGCCACATACCCCAGGAGATCTGAGGAACAGGTAGAGGAAAGAGAGGGGAAAAATGCAGAGGGAGGAAAGCAAGACAAAAAGCTTGGAAGGATGGAACGAGATCATCCTGGCCATTGTTCCAGCTGCAAGGCCAGGCCCAAGTGGAGGAGATCCATGAGCTCTGTGTGAGCAGGTGGCAGCCCACCTCCTCCAGCAGGCCTGCCCAGACTGCTGCCACCCACGATGATCTCTCCTCTTCCTGGAGCTCGCAGGACTCAATGCCAAGACCACACACACCTCAGCAGTGAAACCCAGTCTGTCTCCCTTGGCTGTGTGACTTGTTTCCTGGCTGGCAGCAGGTCTGCCTCCCCAGCTAGCCCAGAAGTCAGCTTCCTGACAGCAGCCGCCAGGGCCAGGAGGCTCCTGCCCCCCAGCCTGGAGCTGAGCAGAACTCCCCCTCCCACGCCCACCCCCATCCCACCCACCCTGGCCCAGGATCAGCTCTGAGAAGCTGCTTCTGAGGTGACAGGAGGTGAGAATACTTCTAAGGGACTCATAGAAGACATCCCCTGGGGGGATTTCTTGGGGGATCTGATGTTTTGGGGTTCTGGAAGCAGTTCTCAGATCTCTGTGGGGGGGAGGTCAGCTGACTCCCTTCACGCTTGAAATGTGACTCCCACAGCACCGTCATCCCCCACCGTCAGAAGTCATCTCCTGTTCCCAGCCATTCCCGTATGTGTGTGCCATCCCCCACCCCATTCTATTCCACCAAAGGAAGCTGCCTGTGCCAAATTCCTGGAAAAAATTACCTGTCAGTCCGGGGCCCATGACTGCATGAAGATTGGTGGTTTATCAGCCAAGAAGGGGGAAGGACAGACAAGAAGGGTTGGAGACAAGGAGAAGGGAGGGTGGGGAGTGGGGAAAAACAGAGGAAAGAAGACGGGACTTAAGGTTTTGGACATCAAAACTGGTGGCCTGGGGGTGGTTAGGTGGTGCAGTGAATAGAGCACCGGCCCTGGAGTCAGGAGGACCTGAGTTCAAATCTGGACTCAGACACTTAACATAAAAACTAGTCGTGTGACCTTGGGCAAGTCACTTAACCCCAACTGCCTTTCAAAAAGCAAACCACAACAACAACAAAGACAAAACACAAACCAAAAAACCCAAAACTGGTGGCCTATCTCGGCCAGGAAGACACAGAGACCTCTCAGGGTCAGGAGTGCAGGGCCACGGGGAATATCTGGGTCTGTGGAATCGCCCGCTTTGGGTGCAGACCAAGCTGCTCCCAGGGAGCAGGAAGAAGGTGATTTGGTGGAAGTATTAGGAAAAAAGCTCTGGACAGGGAGGCAGGACATCTGAGGCCCAGCCTCTGTCCTTCCAACTCCCTGTGTGACCCTGGAAAAATCATTTTACCATCTGGGTCTCAGTTTTCTCTTCTGTAAAATGGGTGGTTGGGACTAGATGGTGATCCTGAGTGTGAAGGAAGCCTCCTCCCTCCTACCCTCTGCTGGGCCTCATCACCAGAGCAGGGACACTCACCTTCGTGCGAAGGGGAAGTTCACAGTCGTGCTGGCCGAGAAGTTCCGAGGACTGTCCAAGGGGCTACTGCCGGCTATGGGGAGGGGTCAGAGGGGTAAAAGAACTGAGTCATGGAGCTCTGACACCAATCCCTGCCCACTTCTCAGGGGCGTGTCCTCTGCTGGAGATGTCCACTTGGCCTTGAGACCCCCCAAGATGGGGATGAGGGGGTGAGGATGGCTTGGGGGGTGTCTGTGTTTCTTAATCTGAGCCTGACATCTCATGTATGCTCCAGAACCACTCATCCTCACCTGTTGGCACGGAGAGCGGGGACAGAGGTCGGGAGAGGGTGGGCGAGGGCGTCCCCACCACCAGGCTTTTCCTGTTACCGCTTCGGCAGCTGCGAGGGAGGAGGAGACCAGGAGAAAGTCAGTGGGCCTGGGAACCCCTGGCAGGGCTGCAGGACTCCACAGCCCTGTTTACTAGGGCCAGGATGCCATGGCAGGCCGCATAGCAGGATTAGGTGAGATGGTCACTTCTAACTCTCCTTCTCTGGACCCCAGCTTTGAAGATCCTTTCTAGTTCTGATACTCCAAGGACAGCATCAAAGGCCCCAAGGGTTGAGAGGAACCTGAGGCCAGCCTGTGCTTAGACAGACGACCCCTCTACCTCTTAAGGCATCCTACCATTCCACAGGGGGCTGCTCTCCCAGCTGGGAACTTTTCCCTGACCTCTTGCCTGAATATGACTTTCTAAAGCGGATCCCATTTCTGCTCCCTGGGCCCAAGCAGAACGGGAAAAGCCCACGGAAGCCCACAGCCACAGGAAACCCCTTCAAACACTTAAAGATGTCCTACATATCCTTCCCACCCCCAACACCCAGTCAGCTCTTTTCCAGCCTAAACAGCTCGTTTCTCACAAATGATTGTCAACAGCACAAATACCAAGGCCCTTCACCATGAAACCTGACCTACTCTGGACACTCTCCAGGTACCAAGTCTGGCTTAAAGCTGGCCAAGCAATCAATAAGCATGGTGCTAAATGTTGGAGACACAAAAACCAAAACAGTCAATGTCCCAAGGATCCTCATATGCTTAGAATATTCCATGTTCTAAGGACTCTCCCAGCCCTGACATCCCGGGTTCTAAGGGCCTTCCTAGCTCTGACTATAATATATGCTCTATGTTTCAAGTTCATACATTAAGGTTTGCACAGTGTTTAAAAAATACTATTTCATTTCATCTTTGCAATAACCCTGTGAGTGGGTGCTATTATTATTCCCATTTTACAGATGAGGAAACTGACATGGAGTTAAATTACTTGCCCAGGGTCACACAGCTAGTAAATATCTGAAGAATGATTGGAAACCAGGCCTGCCTGACTTCAAGTTCACTGTTCTCTCCATTAAGCCCCTGACTCTGTGTTCTATTTGTTCCCCTGGTCAGGGACCCTTGTAGAGTTCAGTGTGGGGGAGGGGGAAGGCAGGGTAATCCCTTAGATTCTGATGGCCTTCCACAATCCCAATGGCTCATGGAATAGAATCATTCAGAGTCTGCCTTCCCTGTGTCAGACACTGCGGCTGTCTCTGGGGACTTCACACCTACAAGGGCTTTCCTTCTCTTCTGTGGCCTGGCTAAGGCCTTCTGCCTTCAAGGAGAGCCTCCTGCATTGCCCTCTGCCCACAGCATGCTGGGACACTCCCTGTCTCTCCTCCTTCCCACTGTCTCCATCTCTGTCTCTCTCTCCCTGTCTCTCCATCTCTGTCTCTCTCTCTCCCTGTCTCTCCTCTCTCCCACTGTCTCCATCTCTGTCTCTCTCTCCATCTCTCCTCCCTCCCACTGTCTCCATCTCTGTCTCTC
>NW_027185588.1:7211784-7255377 GCF_028583685.1 Petaurus breviceps papuanus | reverse complement strand
TCTCTCTCCATCTCTCCTCCCTCCCACTGTCTCCATCTCTGTCTCTCTCCATCTCTCCTCCCTCCCACTGTCTCCATCTCTGCCTTGCTCTCCCATCTCTCCTCCCTCTCACTGTCTCCATCTGTCTCACTCTCCATTTCTCCTCCCTTCCACTGTCTCCATCTCTGTCTCTCTCCATCTCTCTCTCCCTCACCCCCCCTTTCTGAGTCTCATACCCTCCCCCTTGATCCCACAGTGCCTTTCTTGTTCTCCTTCTGGGCATGTGACTCTTGTCTCCCCAACCAGACTGTGGATGGTGCAGGGTATAAGGCTCAGTCCTCTCCTCCTAAGAGCTGGCCTCAGGCTGGCACAGCCAGGTCAGTGAATGTGTCCAAGTTCCAGAAGGATGTTGTGGGAGCAGTCCCAAGGCAGGTGCCCCTCAGCCTTTTGTGCCGAGCCCCTTTATTCCCACCCAACAAGGGAAAACAGAAGAGAGAAAGGAGGGTGCCTCCCCCGCCCCTCCGCCCCCACCCCACGCAGCCACCCAAAGAATAGCTCCCAACACCTCAACAAGCCAAGCTTTGCCCACAGAGCCCGCCAACGCTCCCCAGAGCTCCCGGAGAGTGCCTGCTCACCCCCTTCCTCACACATACACATATATGTATGTATTTGTGTGTGTCTATACATATGCACAGAATATCACACATGTACATGGGGAGCCTTCATAACCCATACTAGACAAGGCCTCATACTTCTACAGGGTGTGTGGGGTCCCTCCTGATGCACTCTCATTTAAGCCTGTGGAGGGAAAGGTGACAGGCTTTACAGGTAGGGAAATGGCGTCAGAAATGCTGACATTCTTGAGTACTCACTATGTAAAGGCCTTCACAGAGGAAGAGAAAACCCAGGCTCTGGACTCGGGAAGGGGATTTTCCCAATGTCCCCCCACAGCAACACTATGAGGCAGACTGGTACAAGGAAGCATCCCCATATTACAGGTGAGGAAAACTGGGGCAGAGCTGCTCAGGGTCACAAAGCTAGTAAGTGTCTGAAGCTAGATTTGAACGTAGGTCTTTCTGACTCCAAGCCCACTGAGTCACCAATTTGCTGAATGAACAAACACACTACTGAATGTCAAAGGCCAAGTAGTATAGCGGAAAAAATCACCCACAGCCTGGGAGTAGAGGGCCCCGGGTTCTAGTTCCAGGTCTGCCTTTGACTCCATGAGGGGCACTTCTTTGCTGCCTCGGTTCCCCAACCTTGTAAAACAAGAGGGCTGGTCTTGGCGGCCGTGAAGGAAGATTCCTTCGTTTCTCTGACTGCCCTTAACCTACCATGTCAAAACAGAACTCATCTCTTGCCCCGCCCCAGGCACTCTCACCCACCTTCTTGTCTCTGTAAACTCCCTCTGCGACTGCAGAGGGCAACACCATCCTCCCATCCCCAGGCTCCCAGCCCAGGGGTCAGCCTGCACTCCACTGTCTCTCACCACCACACCGGGGCTGGTGCCAAGGCCCGCTAATCTCACCTCTGCAGTATCTCTTGAGTACTCCCCCTTTTCTCCTCTGACTCTGCCACCCCTCAGTGCTGACCCTCTCTCCTCACACATACACTAGTACATAGCCTGCTGGGGGGTCGGCCTGCCTCCAGTCTCTCCCCACCCTAGTTCATCCTCCATTCAGCCAACAAAGTGACCTTTCTAAAGTGCAAGTCTGACCATATCACACCTCTCCTCAAGAAACTTCAATGGCTCCTAGTGCCTCCAGGAGCAAATACAAAATGCTCTGTTTGACACTCAAAGTACTTCATGATCTGGCCTCCTCCTGCCCTCCCAAATCTTCCTATATCTTACCCTCCAACACACACTCTTTGATCCGGTGACTTTGGCCTGCTGGCTGTTCTGTGAAACAGAACATACGCGAGACATACTTTCTCTGGCTCTCCCATCTCCTGGTCCCTTCAAGTTCAACTAAAGCCCACCTTCTCCAGGAAGATCCCAAGCCCCCTTAATCCTAGCGCCCTCCCTCTGTTTATTCTATACGCAGCTTGCTTGTGCATACTGCTGTCTTCCTCATTAGGGGGTAAGCTCCTTGAGAGCAGGAACCGTCTTTGGCCTTTCTTCGTATCTTCAGCACTCAGCACAATGGCTGGCACTAGTAAGTACTTAATGAATGATTGGAAAGGGGCCCTGGAAAGAGAGCAGAGGGCCCCAGCTCAAACCCTCAGTTCTGCCACTTACTAGGCGGTGACCTTTAATGTCTGTATGCCTCAGTTTCCTCTAATGTAAAATGAGGGGCTTGTACTAGCTGACTGCAAAGGTCTATCCCAGTTTTAAATCTATGATCCCATGAGAACAATGAGAAGGGGCCTCTGGGGACATCTATTCAGTCCAATCTATAATTGAACAGGCAATCCCCTCTGTAACATTGTTGGCAAGGGATCATCCAACCACCCTTGCTTGGAGACCTCCACTGAATGGAAGCAATCAGTAAAATCCACCCACCCACCCATCCCTCCATCCTATCCATCCATCCATCCATCCATCCATCCATCCATCCATCCATCCATCCATCCATCCAATCTTTCTCCTCAAGCAGCCCATTCTCCTTAGGGGTAGCTATAAATGCTTATGAGGAGTCTGACTCATACCTCAGAGAAACTTCCTGTCCTTGAATGCCTGGCTGGTCTTGAGCTGGCCCCCCTGGCCCTATCTCTCCCATGTGAAGTCTAGCCTAGAGGCGGGAGAGGGGAGCCTGGCCAGGCCACTCCCTCCACTGATGGCCTTGTGTTGGGTGGGGAGGAAGCGCTGCCCTTGATGCTGCTCTGAATCCCAGGGGCATGTGTGTGTGTGTGTGTGTGTGTGTTTGTGTGTGTGTGTGTGTGTGTGTGTGTGTGTGTGTGTGTGCACATTAAACTGAACGGAAAATTTGCCCTGGAAAAAAACAGAACCCACTCCCCGCCCTGCTCCCCTTTCAAAGGATGTGATGGTATTATCACAGGGCTGATCTCAGTAGAGGGAGCCCAGGAGAGAGGGAGAAAATCACACATCATCCCAAGAGGTAAACTGGTCTCAGCTAGGCAGGGGAGACTGTTCCTACCTCTTCTTACCCTGGGACACAATCCCCCTCCCCAAATCCTCCCCTAGCTCAAGGTCACCTCTTCCAGGGAGCCTTCCTAGGCCACTGCTGTCCCCAGTAATCCCTCCCTTCTCAAAGAATTGGAAAATGCCTGCAAGGCTGGAGCAAGGAGGGCCCTTAAGAGATCAGCAAACTCAGTTCTCTCATTTTATAGCCAAGGAAACTGAGGCCGGGATGTGGAGGGCCTTGCAGAAGAGGCTAAGTTTGCACGACAGGGAGTAAGCAGAGGAGGTAGGATTCAAACCCAGATCCTTGGACTTTCAGGGAGCTGGTAGAAGATCAGGACCTGAAACCCAAGTCTGCCCTCGGGAGCTTCCCCCCAGAAAGTGCCTAGTCTCTGAATCCCCAGCACCTTGCATGGGGCTCTGCCTCCAGGAGGCTTCAGCCTGGCTTAGAAGCTGCTCTTCCCTGTCTCTCCCTGGGGACATGGGAACAATCCTGGGAGGCCCTGCTCTAAGGCCACCTCCAGGAGGCCAGTCCTAATCCCCCTTCCTCCCCTTCTCCAGACCCTGGGCCCCTTCTCACTCTGCCTTGTCCCACCATTTTGTGACCCTCACCACTCTTTGGACCAGGGGTTCTTTTCTGTCATGGGCCCCTCAGGCAGTCAGCCTGCTGAAGCCCAAGGCCCCATCTCAGAACAAGGTTTCTAAAGAAACAAATAAAAACATTTAGGATTAGTAATCATATTGGAATATAGGAATTCCAACATAGGAAACCAATTATATTGAAATACAGTTATAATTTTTTTTTAAATCAGGTTCACAGACAGATCCCAGATTAAGAATCCTTGCTTTCTTAGGTTGTAAACTCCCCTGAGGGCAGGGGCCTTGTTCTTAGGCTCCACAGAAAGTCTGGTGAATGAATGACTAAAAGAAGCAACTCAGTCAGGAAAAAAAGATCCTTGAAGACATCTTTTTCACTTAATGTGAATCTTGGGGTTCCCTCCCTCCATGGTCTCCTTTTAGGCCAGGAACCTCCAGGCTGCACATTCAGAGGAGGTCAGTGCCCTCACTCACACACATGCACAGAGTATAAAAAGGTGCTCAAAGGTCACCATTCACAGGAAACCCCAGCAGACTATTGTGTTATTGTGTCTGCCAGCAAGGCCTGGAAAAATACTGATGTTCAACATTCTAAAGGCCCTCCCAGTTTTAGCCTTCTGTGTTCTAAGGGCCTGTGCTGGACCTGGACTCAGGAAAGCCTTGAGTTCAAATCCAGGCTTAGATATTTACTTCATGACCCTGGGCAAGTCCCTTCACCCTGTTTGCCTCAGTTTTCTCAACTGTAAAATAAGCATAGTAACAGCACCTATCTCCCAGGGGTGTTGTGAGGTTCAAATAAGCTTATAATTGTGAAGGGTTTACCAGAACACAGTAGGTACTTAATAAATACTTGTTTTAATAAATTTAATTAATTAATTAGTTTAAGAAATGCTTGTTTCTTTTCTTCCTTCCTTCCCTGTCAGATCTGACATTCTAACTCTGTTCTTAGGTCTCTTCCAGCTCTGACATTCCATGTCCTAAGGGCCCTCCCAGGCCTGACATTCTGGGTTCTGGGGGCCTTTCCAGCCCTGACATTCTGGGCTCTAGGCGCCTTAACTCTGACATTTTCTATTCTAAGGACCCTCCCGGCTCTGACATCACAGTTGAGTACAGGTTCTAATCCAGCCTCACTGGCTGACAAGACAGACTGCTGTGGTTTCCTGTGAACCACAGCCTGTGAGCACTTTTTATACTCTGTGCAGCATCACTCCCTCCCCCCCCCTCACTTTCTTGGCCCCAGCTGTGCTTGCCACCCCACGCCTGGGTTGCTCTCCCTCCTCACACTCCTATTCCAACGGTCCAAACCTTCTAAAGCTCCTCCCAGCTCTGCCAGACTAGGAATCCTGCTGGCATAGTTGGCAGACAGGATCCTGGGCTGGAAGTAAGCCCTTGGTACCTGCATGGCAACAGGCAAGTCCCTTAACCTTTCAGAAATCTTTGTTTCCTCCTTTGTAAAAGGGAGAAATAATACAGCCCCCAAGCCCCTGCCTCCTTGCAGGGGCCCTGGCAGGCTAAGTAGCCCCAAAGAAGCTCATCCAACCACCGAATTTTACTGAGGAGTAAACTGAGGCACAAGGAGGGGATGGACAGGAGGTGAGAATCTGGCACCTGAGAGTCCCCCATTCTCCCCCCCCCCCCCAAGAGATAAGAGTCTTCTTAGGGGCTGATTATCACTTACTCCTACTAGCAGTGAGACCTGGCCAAGTTTGAGGCCTCTAGGGTTCCATTTTCCCACCTGTACTACCAGAAGCTGAACTGAGTAATTCTCTGAAGCCCTTTCCAGGTCTAGGACCACAGCCCAGTTATGTGGTTTAGGACTCCCCTCATTCACTCACACATCACCACTACCAGTCCCTACCAAGGCTCGAGGGCTGCCCTGGACAAAACAGGGAGGGGGAGGGCAGGGAAGAGGGTCAGAGGGACGGGAAGGCTTCCAACAAGGACCAGACAATCAGGCCCGTCAACACCTGAGACAGCAGCCCGTGCCCCTCTTCCGGAGGCTGGCGGATAAGGTATTCCGCCTCCTGCCAAAGGGCAGGAGGAAGCGCCAGAGATGCTGTCTTGGCTGGGTCACTCCAACCCCAGACTGTGCAGATGGGGGAAGGGCAGGGCCCAGGAATGAGAGGGGATGCATCACTGGAAAAGGGGGAAGGGGAGGCTTGAGTTTGGATCGCGGCTCTCCCTGCCTTCTCCTCTCACCTACCTAAGAGCCACTGTCTGGCTAGTACTTTAGGGGGTAGGATGTTTCCTACCTCACCTCCTTTAATCCTCACCAACACTCCACAGGGGAGGATGCTGGAGGAGGGGAAACTGAGGCCCGGGGAAAGTGACTTGCCCTGCTGGGGGCACACAGCCGGACAATGGCCGGGGCAGCCCTCCGGGGCTCGGGCCACCCCCGTGCCAGCTATCTCTCTCCTGCCACCCCACGCCCACCTCGAGCTGGGATTCCAGAGTCAGGACCTTAGGCTCCGGGGCACCCCCTCCCAGGAAAGGGCCCAGGAGCGTGCCAGCCCTCCCATCCTGGGGCGCCATGCTGGGGGGGGGGGGGCTAGGCAGCACCCCCTCCCCGCCCCATCCCGACGGGAGGTAAGGCGGGGAAGCCCCATCCCCGAGGCGGCCGCAGCAAGCTCCCCGGGCAGGGGCCAGGCGGGAGCCGCGGGGCTCTTCCCACGCCCGAGCCTGTAATCCCGGCGGCCGCCCCAGAGGCAGCGACCCAGCCCCCTCCCCTTCCCCGACCCCGTACCTCTTGGAGCGCTGCAGGAGCGCGCCCTTGGCCAGGCGGCTCCGGTGGCCCGGCGCCGGCGCGGCCGTCCAGTAGCTGGGGTCAGACATGCTCTGGTCCTTTGTCCGCCGCGGTGGGCGCCCCCCGGGCCCGGGCCGGGCCGCCGGGGCATGCACGGAGGGCGGGGGGCGGGCTCAGCGCGCCGCGGGGCCCGGGAGCCGCCCGGGGAGCCACGCGCCCGCAGCCGTGGCCGTGGCCATGCCCCGGCCCGGCCCGGGGGTGGCTGCTCCACGCGCGGGGCGCGGGGGCGGAGGAGCGGGCGGCGCGCGCCAGGCCGCCGGGCGCGTGGGGCTCCGCGGGGGCGGGGAGGAGGAGCGCGCGCGGAAGGAGCGCGCGCGGGCGGGCGGGCGAGCGAGCGGCAGCGCTGCGATCTCGCCGCGCCCCCGGGCCAGCCGGGCGGGGAGGGGCGGGGCGGGGCGGGGCCCGAGCTGGGCGGAAGCCTGGGCGGGCCCCGGCCCACGTGCAAGAGGGGGGCGAGCCACAGGTCGGAGGAGTGGGCTGGGGGTGGCCCGGCCCCCCAAGTCCAGGCGACGATCAATTCCTTGCGCCGGGGGCCTTGGGTCCTGCCTGAACTGGCGTGCCGGGATCGGGGCGGCTAAGCCAGAACCGGCCCAGGGCCCAAGGAATGCCCCCCACTGTGTGCTAAGCCTGGAGCATCTAAACCAGGACCAGCACAGGGCATAAGGGATACTCCCCACCCCCCACTGTGCTCCAAGCTTGGGGCAGCAAAACAAGGTCTGCCCCAGGGCACGAGGGATGCCCCCCACTGTGTGCTAAGTTTGGGGCAGCTAAGCAAGTACTGGCACAGGGCACAAGGGGTGTGTCCCACCCCCCACTGTGCACCAAGCTTGGCCAGCTAAGCAAGGCCTGCCTCAAGGCTAAATTAGACATGCACGGCTAAACCCTGAATGCATTCACCAAACTGCACAGGCATTTGGCCACTAAACTGCACTACCCCCTTTCACTGTGTACCAAAACTGGCATAGGGACCTGGGAATGTCTTGGGGCACCTTGCCAAGGCACCAGGGTCCCACCTGACCAGTCATAGCTTATTGGCCAAGCCTACCAGGACCAATGGACAGATCCTGTCTCTGCCTTTTATCAAGAAGGTAATGGCCTAAAACTAGTCAGGAAGATTCATCTTCCTGAATTCAATTCTGGCCTCAGACACTTATAGCTGTGTGACCCTGGCCAAGTCACTTTACCCTATCTGCCTCAGTTTACTCATCCATAAAATGAGTTAGAGAAGGAAATAGCAAACCACTCCAGTATCTTTACCAAGAAAACCTCAAATGGGGTCACGAAGAGTTGGACACAATTGAACAGGGATGGCAGCAGCAATGGTCTAAAAGGAAGGGGCCCAGTGGACCATCAAGGTCCAGGATTTGTGTGGACCAAGCTGCAGGTCAGGACCATGTCATATCCAACCCTGGGCTTTTTAACTGCTTATAGCCTTGGTGGTGCCCCTGCTCAGGGAAGTGCTGCAAGGTCATGGATGAGGGACCTTCCCATCTGGCCCCTAGACACATCCTCCAACTCCTAGTCCTGCCGATGTCAAATAGGAGTAAACCAAAGGTATCCCATCCCATCCCATCCCAGAGGGCCCAAGCACTGGCCTAGGGCCCCAGGGATAACCCTGTCCAGCACACTGAAGAGCTCCCAAATGTTTTTCTCCTCTCTCCCCAGGGGCCCTGGCTTCCATAGTTCCAGACCTGGAAATGTCACGATTGACAAAGATACCTGATCCCACTTTGAGGTGCCTACTTGTCTAAGGTCCAAGCCAGTCCCTCCCCTTCCTGGGGACAAACCTACCCTTCAACACCACCACACACTTACTGTGTGAGTTTACTGGGATGGGGGCTCACACTTTTCAAGAGGTAGCACCACTGCACATGCATGATCAGGGAGCAGGGACGAGGGGGACAATGGCCAGGCTCACCAGCTCCTTTCAGGATCTGTGCAACCATTTCCCAGAACATTAGATATTTACAAGGTCTGTAAGCCTCAGTTTCCTCATCTATAAAATAGGGATGTGAATTAGAGGAAACAGAGGCCTTGAGAAGGGAAGTAACACATCTCTCCAGACAGTGTGGTACCTGTTCACTTCCTGCTGCAGCCTCAGCAGGATTCCTGGGAAGCTGGAAGGCTTCCATGAGCTCCTGGGTCTTAAGCTGAGAGTGACCACGACTGCAGGCTTGGGTTCTGACCAAGCTGTTGTCAGAGAAGTTATGAGATTTCCCACTTCATTCTTTAGCTCCCCCCATGCTCATACGGTCTCAAAGAGAGATCAGACCAAAAAAGAAGTCCAGCAGATGCCCACGGGCCCCAAGCACAAATGGCAAAATCAGGCCAACCTAAGTCCTAGCTAGGTGGCAAAACAGATAGAGCGCCTGGCCCCAGAGTCAGGAAGACAGAAGTTCAAATATGGCCTCAGACACGTCCTAGCTGTGTGACCCTGGGAAAGTCACTTAATACTGTTTGCCTCAGTTTCCTCATCTGTAAAATGAGCTGGAGAAGGAAATGGTAAACCACTGCAGTATCTTCGCTTAGAAAACCCCCAAAATAAAGGCCAACCTCCCCCCCAAAAAAAGTTTTAGGGCCTGAAAATCAGACAGAACCGGAAAAAAAGAGTAAACAAGAAGTCCCAGCTAAAGTCCCAGCTCCTAGAGAAAGCGCTCCCTGACTGCCCTAATGTTAGAGCCTGAAGCCCAGGTGCTTATTACCCTGCCTGCTTTCTGTTGGCACATAGTCATTTGCATATGCTCTCCCAGGTTAGACTGGGAGCTCCTGGAGGGCAGGAACTGTCTTTTGCCGTTCTCTGTATGCCCAGCATTTAGCAAACTGCGTGGCACATAGTAGGCGATTTAAAAAGTTTTTACTGACTGGCCGACAAACCAAAGGTGCATAGCAGGGAAAGAAAAAGCCTAAGACCGGGGCTCAGGAGCCCCGGCTTCTACTCTGGCTCATCAATAAAATAAAGGCTTTTTTTTACTAAAAGTAAAATCAGTAAAATAAGAACTCTACATCTGGAGTTCTCTACCTTTTCTGTGGCATGGACCCCCTTTCAGAATGTTTTTAAATGCATAAAATGCAGAGTTACAAAGGAAACCAATTACATAGAAGTGAAGGTGTATTTTTTTCCATCCATGTTAACACACTCCCCCTGAAATCTACCCATAGACTCCTTACAGTCTTTGAACCCCAAGTGAAGAATCTCTGGATTAGATGATCTCTGAGGTCCCTTTAAGGGCTGACTGTCTACTCTTTTGTAATGTTTTAAAGTCCTTCCCAGCTCTGATACTCTCTGTCAGGGGTAGGGAGCCTTGAGGCCACCTGTGGCCTTCTAGGTCCTTGGGTGCAGCTTTTTGACTGAGTCCAACTTTTACAGAACAAATTCTTTTATTAAGGGGATTTTTTCTGTGAAGTTTGGATTCAGTCAAAGGGCTGCACTCGAGGACCTAGAGGGCCATGTGTGCTCTCAAGGCTCTCAAGGTCCCCACCACTACCCTCTGTCCTAAGGGCTCTCTCCCAGTTCTGATATTCTGTGTTCTAAAGGCCTTTCCAATACTGATATTCTGTGTTGTAAGGGCCCTCCCAGCTGTGACATTCTGTGTTCTAAACTCCCTCCCAGATCTGACATTCTGTGTTCAAAGGGCCCTCCTGGTTCTTGCATTCTGTTCTAAAATCCCTTCTAGCTCTGACATCTCATGTTCTAAGGGCCCTCCGGACTCTGACATTCTGATTTGTAAAGGCCTTTCCACCTCTGGTGTTCTATGACTATAAGGATGACGCCTTGAAAGACAGATTTCTTTCTTGTTTTCAGATGCCAGGAAAAGTCCTAACCTTCTCCGGCGGTTCCAGCTCTGTGGCTCAAACATGGGCCAGAATGATGCAAAAGGATTCCTTTTACCCAATTTCCACCCATCTTCTGCAATCAAACAGGAAGTTGGAAAACACCTTCCTCAAGCCCATGTTTCACTTTGTCCCCTCTCTGGTGGAAGGATTTGCAGCTTGGGAGAGAAGGCTCGGGCTTCCATAGGAACCATAAGTGAGAGATGGAAAGGAGCTGAGGGACAGAACACTAGCCTCCTGCAGCCAACGAGCACATCGATGTCCTGGGCTCTCCTGCCTCCACCCAACACCAGGCACGTACTTGCCTGTGACCACAGGCAAACCACTTCCCATCTGTGAGCCTGCACAGCGGAGGGCCCTCCCAGTTCTGACATTCTCTAGTCTACATGCCACCATCCCTCCCCCTGTCTCTCTCTTAACTGTCACAGCCTGACCTCAGCACAGAATCAATGATCTCCTGACTGCCAAATCCAATGGCCTGTTCTCTGTCCTCATCCCTGGAGCCATCAGCAGCCTTCCATGCTGTTCATCACCCCCTTCTCTTCTACTTCTCCTATCTTGTGGTTCTTTTGCTTGATCTCCCTCCAGGTCACACCTCAGACTGTGGGTGTTCCCCTAGGCTCTGCCCTGGATGCTCCCTCTCTATTTTTTTCCCATTGGTGATTTCATTAAGTCTCATTGATTCAGTTATCATCTCTAGATCTACTTAAACAGCCCTAACCTCTCTCTTGATTGCTGGCCTTTAAAAATCTCCAACTTTTTCCTGGATATCTCTCTCTCTCTCTTTTTTTTTTTTTGCTTTTTGGAGGGTAGTTGGGGTTAAGTGACTTGCCCAAGATCACACAGCTAGTTTTTTGCCTGTTAAGTGTCTGAGTGACCAAACCCAGGTCCTCAGTGCTCTATTCACTGTGCCACCTAGCCACCCCCTAGATATCTCTTACTAGAGGCCCCCTAGACATCTTAAACTCAACATGTCCAAAACTGAACTCTTTTTAAAATTTATTTATTTACTTTTAGTTTACAACATTCAGTTCCACAATCCCTTGAGTTCCAAAGTTTATCCCCCTTCCTCTCCTGCCCCCCACCCCCTCATGGTGGCATGCGATCAAGTATAGGATCTACAAATACCTTCACATTAAACATTACTCAGGTTGTAAAGAAGGATTATAACCAATGGAATAAACAATGAGAAAGAGGAAACAAAACAAAAAAGAGAGAGCGAGTAGCAAACCTGGACTCTTAATCTTTCTCCCAGAGCCTGGCCTTCTCCACAGGTGGTACCAAGCACCAACCTCCTGATCAACCAAGCCTGAAACCTTTATGTTTTCCTCAAATCTTCCTTCTTCCTCTCCATATTTATTCAGTTGCAAAGTCCTATTGACTCTGCCTTCATAACATATGTCCTATATATGCCCCCTACTCTCCTCTGATACTGCCACCATCTTGGTACAGGCCCTAATCACCTCACATCTGGACTATAGCAATAGCCTGCTGTTCTCCCTGCCCAGGTGTCTCTCTATTCCAGTCTATCCTTTGCTTAGCAGTCCAATTAATCCCCCTGAAGTGAAAGTCTGGTCATGCCACCCTCCTATTTAATCAACACCAACAGCTCCCTATTACTTCAGAGATCAAATATAAAATCTCTTCGGGGCTTTTGTCCCCCTTGGGGCACCTGGGGTTAAATCACACAGCTAGTAATCTCAGGCTGGATTTGAATTCAGGTACAATCCTGATTCTAGGACCAATGCTCTATCCACTGCACCACCTGGCTACCCCTTCTGTCTGGTTTTTAAAGCCCTCTGTAATCTCCCTTTCCAGTCTTCTTACATCTCCTCCTCTCCATGAATCCTTTTTTTTTCCTATATTGTCTTTTTTGGAGGGGGGAAGGCAGGGCAATTGGGGTTAAGTGACTTTTCCCAGGTCACAGCTAGTAAGTGTGTGACTTAAGTGCCTGAGGCTGCATTTGAACTCAGGTCCTCCTGACTCCAAGGCTGGTGCTGTATTCACTGCATCACCTAGCTGCCTCCTCTCCATGAATTCTTAGATCCAGGGCAATGGCCTCTTTTCAGTTCCTCAAATAAGACCCTCCATCTCTCCATTCTGGGCCTTTTCTTTTTTCTTTTAAATAGTATTTTATTTTTTCCAATTCCACATAAAGACAATTTTTAACATTTATTTTTAAATAAAACTTTGATTTCCAAATGTCCCCCCTTCTTCTTCCCTAAGGGGACAAGCAATTTCATATACATTATATATACTTTGGCCATTTTCAATGACTTGCCTTCTTTTTTGTTTTTTTTTGTTTGTGCTTTTTGGAGGGACGAAGGTAGGGCAATTGGGGTTAAGCGACTTGCCCAAGGTCACATGGCTAGTTTTTGTGTTAAGTGTCTGAGGCTGGATTTGACTCCAGGGCTGGTGCTCTATTCACTGTGCCACCTAGCTGCCCCTGGCTTGTGTCCCATGCCTGGAATTCTCTCTGTCATCTCCATCTCCTTGCTTCCCTGAATTCCTTCAAGTCTCAGCTAAATCTATGTGAAAGCAGCTTTTTCTGATCCCCCTGCATGCCAGTCTTCCCTATATCAGACGTCTCCACTCTCTCCTATATATACCTTGTTTTATGTAGTAGTTTACATGTTGATGTTCCCATATTAGATTTCAAACTCCTTGAGAACAAAGGATGGGGTTTTTTTTTTTGGGGGGGTGGCCTTTCTTTATAATGCCAACACAGTGCCTGACATAGAGTAGATACTTAAATAAAGCTTGCTCACTTGGCTTGGCATGGTCCCTCCCAGCTCTGAGAGAGAGTCTGTGGTCTATGTTCCATGGTATTTTCCAGTTCTAGCATTAGAGCCCTCCCTTTCTGGCTCTAACATTCTATAGTCTAAGGCGCTTGGGCCTTAACTAACTTCCTCTGTTCTAGGCTGAAGCCTCTCTGTCAGTCTGCACCTATCACTTCCTCACGGGAGGGGAGGGGGGAGGTACTAACAATCAGAGCCGCCCCACTAAGGAACGGGACTTCCCTATTTTGGTCAAGCATGCCCACATCCTTCCAGTTCGCTGTGTTCAAAACCTCAGAACCATTCCCAGCTCCTTGCTCCCCTCGTCCCATCAGATGCTAGGGCTTCTCAGTTCTCTGCTTCTCTCCACTCAAATGGCCACCTCTCACCTCTCGCCTCTCGCCTCTCACCTCTCACCTCTCACCTCTCACCTCTCACCTGGACTCCTGCAACAGGCTCCTGATCGATGTCTTCCTTCTCCAGTGTATACTCCCAACAGGTGTTCATGTAACAGCCCTAAAGCAGACGTTTTACTATGGCACTCACCTGCTCAATATACTTCAGTGGCTCCCTACTGCTTCTAGGAATACCTACAAACAAACCCTTATTTCTGATGTTTGCAGCTCTTCAAAAATCCATCTCCAGCCTACCTTTTCAGGCTTATTCCAAGTCATATTGTTGATATAAATTAGAAATTCCCTTCACTAACTATTTGAGGCAACTCTGACCCACTTGTGTCTCCTCATACATGAAACTCCATCTCCAAACTCCTCTGAGCATTTGCCCAGGCTGCCGCCATGCCCTCTCTCCTCACCTCTGCCCCTTAGAATCTTCAGTTTCCTTCCATGCTCAACTCAAATACTATCTCCTATAGGAGACCTCTCCAGATCCCTCAGTTGCCACAGTCTCCCTGCATTAAATTACCTTTTATTTTCTTTATGTATTTTGAATCAACTTGTGAGTACATGTTATTTCATCCAAGGGAATATACTCTTCTTGAGGAAAGAAGCTATTTCATATTTTTTCTTCATCTCCTCACAGCCTAGCACCTTGCCTGGCACATAGTAGGTGTCTAATAAATGCTTAGCAATCGACACATAATAGGTGTTTAATAAGTTAGTGGTTGATTGAATGGAAGCTCTCCAACACTGGAGAGATTAAAATAGAAGATGGGGATGACCATTTGTTGGGACTGCTACCCTCAAATATACCCCCACCAGGCCACCCCCCTTCTCTATTGTCCTGTTCATCCATTTTGGATGAACTTTCATTCCTCCCTTCAACTCCCTTTGGTGTGTTGTTTCCATCTCCCATTAGAAGGTAAGCTCCCTGAGGGCAGGGACAGTCTTCTGGCTTGTATCTGTATCCCCAGTGCACTTAATAAATACTTGTTTCCTCCTTCTCTTGAAGTGTTACTCTGAGTAACTCTAACAGATTCACAGATTCCTCATCTGTAAAATGGGTACGATACCTCTCTTACCTACTTCTCAAAGTTGTTTTAGGTTCAGATGAGGAGATGGATGTAGAGGGCTTTGCCAACTGTGGATCATGGTATAAATGTCAGTTCTCTTTATTGCATTATTGTCAAGCATGGGGCTTCAGAAGCTTTTTCCCCACCATGGTTTGTTGGCCCTGAATTGTTCTCATCACCTTACATCCAAACTATTTCAATAACCTGCTGGAGGTTTTGCCTGTTCCTGAAATGTCCAAAGCCAGTTTCACTGGGGCTTCCAGAACTTGCCAGCTCTTCCCCTTCCTGAACTATGAAGCTTCCTTTTTTGCCAAGGGCCCCCAGAATCAGGGCAGCCCCAAGATTTCCTAGAGTGCTAGGACATGCTGCCCCCTTCTGGTGACTAAGAGCAAAAGCTTAGCCCATTTCTTTCCCACCAGTAGCCTTCTTAAGTCAATGCTTAGGGGAAAGAAGGGCTAAAGTGGGTGTAAGTTGGTATGGTATGGGAGGGTGTATAGGGAAGATCAGCCCTTTACCCCCAGGGAACAATTCTGAACAGAGACTTCTCTTTAAAAGATGGGGTTCAAAATATATACTAATGTATTGTTGGTGGAGCTGTGAATTAGTCTAGTCATTCTTGCATTGCATCTGTAAAACAATTTGGAACTCTGCCCCCAAAGTCACTAAATTGGCATAACCCTTTCACCCAGTTACATGTCACTACTAGGCATATACCCCAACAGAGATCAAAGAACAAGAAAAAGGATCTATGTATAAAGTACATGTATAATAGCTCTTTTTATAGTAGCAAAAAAAAAAGAAAGAAAAGAAAAAAAACTAAGGGGTTTTCTATCTACTAAGGAATAACTTAAGTTACAGTACATGAATCATGAATATAATGGAATCTTGTTGCACTGTAAGAAATTATGAACTGGCCAGTTTCAGAGAAAACTAGGAAGACCTTTATGAACTGATGCAGAGTGATGTGAGCAGAATGGAGTTGTTGCCTTCTCAGTGGGGAGGGGAAGGGGAAGGGAAGAGAATCTAGAACTGAGAAAGAGAAACAACTTTGAAAGATTTAGGCACTCTCTGATCAATGAAATGACTTCCAGAGGACCCATGATGAAGCTCCTGCCAGAGAGGTGATAGACTTGGGATGCAGAATGAGACATGATTTTTGGACATAGGGAAGGAATTTGCTTTGCTTGACTTGACTATGTATATTTTTACTCATTTCCTACTGCCCCCCTCCTGAAAAAACTCTCATATGATTCCTACTAACTTTTCTCCTATATCTGCCCTTTATGGATAAACCTTCTGAAAAATCTAAGGCAGTGTACAATAGGTGCTTCCACTTTCCCTCCTCTCCCTATCTTCTTAACCCCTTACAGTCCAGTATGTGGCTTCATCATTCCACCAAAACTGCTCTCTCCAGACTTACCAATGACTTATTAATTGCCAAACCCAAAAACCTTTTCTCAATTCTCATTCTCCTGGACTTCTCTGCAGCCTCTCTCCTCCTTGATGCTTTCTTCTCTCTAGGTTTTCAAGACACCGCTCTCTCCTGGTTCTTCTCCCTCCCATCTGATTGCTTTTTTTCCATCTCCTTTGCTGGATTATGCTCCAGATCATACTATCTAACCATGGGTGTCCCTCAGGGTTCTGTCCTCAGCTCTCTGCTCTGATCACATCAGCTCCCATGCTGCTGATTCTCAAATTTATCTTTCCTGCCCTAATCTCTCTGCTGACTTCCAATTTCACATCTCCAACTGCCTTTCAGACATCTTGAACTGGGTGTCCAGCAGACATCTGAAACTCAATATGTCCAAAACAAAACTCATCTTTCCCCTCTAACTACCCAACTCCTATCTTCCCTATTACTATAAAGGGCAATACCATCTTCCCTTCCTCAGGCTCCCAACCTAGAAGTCAGTCTGGATTCCTCCCTATCCCTCATGCCCCACATCGAAGCTGATGCCAAGGCCTGCCAATTTCACCTCTGCAACATCTCTTGAATCCTCCCCCCCCCCCGCCACTTCTCTCCTTTGATACTACCCCCACTCTAGTGAAGATCCTCATCACCTTACATCCGAACTATTTCAATAACCTGCTGGAGAGTCTGCCAGTCTCAAGTCTCTCCCCACTTCAGTCCATCCTCTATTCAGCCACTCAAGTGATCTTCCTAAACTGCAGGTCCTATCATGTTACTCCTCTCTACTCAAATAAACTCCAGTGATTCCCTATTGCCTCCAGGAGCAAATACAAAATGTTCATTTTGGCACTCAAAGTCCTTCCCTCTCTTATTTCCTATTTAGCCTATATATATATAGCCTGCTTTGTATGGATTTGTTTGCATTGGTCTCTCCCCATAGATTGTAAACTTCGGGTGGGTAGGGACTGTCTTTTGAATTTTTTTTTTAATCCCCAGCACTTAGCAGGTGGAACAAAGTAGGCACTTAATAAATGTTTATAGATTGATTACAAGTGTTTCCTTTCTCTTTTGTTTTGTTTGTTTAGCTTTTGTTTTCTTAAGAAAGGGGCTTCAATAGGGTTAGGGGCAGGCCTCAGAAAACCCTGTGAAGGGAATGAAGGTTTCTGTGGGTTTTATTGTTGTTTTCTGAGGCAATCAGGGTTAAATGACTTGCCTAAGGTCACACTGCTAGAATGAGTCCAAGGCCACATTTGAATTTAGATCCTCCAGATTCCAGGACTGGTGCTCTATCCACTGTACCACCTAGCTGCCCCTGTCCCCTCTGCTTTCTAGCCTTCCAATACATTTTGCTCCCCTAACATCTTGCCCTCTCTTCCCCATTGCAATTTAATCGCTCTGTTCAGAGACCCTTCCTCAGTCTAGGTCAAAGGCAAAAAATCCATCAGTCCCCCTCCCCCATTGTCTTGCTTCTCCAAGAATCCCAGATCCACAGAACTTTTAACATTCCAAACCCTCTGTCTGACTCATAGATTAAGAGTGGGAAGGACCTCCCAGGTCACCCTAGTCCAGCCCTCTCTTTTTATATCTGAAGCCATTGAGGCACAGGAAGGTGATCTAACTCATCCAAAGTCACATAGGTAATCCAGAGCACAGCTAGGTGTCCCCTGACCCCAAATGAAGCAGTCTCTCCCCCGAACCGTGGTGTCTCAAATCATTGCCAGGTGTGTGCTGGGGAGGGACAAAGACAGCTGGGATTCCCTCTTCAGTCTGGCCGCTGTGCCTCTTAGGCCTTGGCAGTTCCCAGGCCCTGCTGGGGAGGCCAGAGGCAACCTGCTACTACTAGTGTTAACAGATGGGCAGATTAGAGGAACATTTCTTGCTAACTGGGCCTGGGGAGCTGAGTTCCAGAAGCCCAGATTCCAGACCTCCCAAAGCAGCTCTTCTGGAGCCAAAGCTGTTTTTCTGGCGTGGTTCTGCCGGGATGGTCAGTCTGATTCCAGGCAAGGGCCTGTCCTGGCCAGGCGTGTGACACCAAACAGCTGGTCCAGTAGAGATAAGGCTCTAGGGCCCTGAGAGTCAAGGCACCATTATCTTAGCCCTGACTCTGACAGGGTGATATAACAGAAAGCACTGGATTTGGAGAGGGGACTTCAGTTCAAATCTTTCCTATTCCACTAACTCCCCATGTGACTTTGGGCAAGTGACTTCTCTGCTCCTGGAGCAAACCCTGGATTTAGGCTGAGAGGATGTGGGTTCTAATACTGCTCCTGTCATTTAGATCTTAAGCAAGCTTTTCTGGGCCTCAGTTTCCTCTCCTATAAAATGAGGACTTTGGACTAGATAACTTCTTGGGCCCCTTCTAGTTCAAAATGTAAGATTCTACAATTCTGTCACTGGCTTGCAAGTGTGACCTTGAGCAAGTCCCTTCCCTTTTCTGAACCTCAGCCAAGTAGATGGACCAGCAGATAGAGTCAGAAAGGCCTGGGTTCAAATCCAGCCTTAGACACTAGCTGTGTGACCCTGGGCAAATCGCTTAACCTTTATCTGCCTCCATTTCCTCAACTGTAAAAATGGGAATAATATAATAGCACTTACCTCTCAGGGTTGTTGTGAAGATATCAAATGAGATAATACGTGTAAAGTATTCAGTACAGTTAGTAAATGATTTTCCCCTTCCTTATGCTTATAATGGGAACGTCACTTGCTCTCATTTCCTAAATAAGGAGACGCATTAAGATATCACGGACATGAAAGGTCCTTAAGAAGACCCCTACACATTCATATCGCTGGTGGCTGATGTTCACCCACGATTTTCTCCTGACCTACAAGCCCCCAAACTCCCTGTCCTGGTTGACTCTGGAAGGAAGGTGGTTCATTCCATCACTGTCTAATAAAGTTTTTGCTGCTCTCAGGCATTCACTAGACTCTGAGATTCCCACTCTGGCAGGAAAGTAAACTCAGCTCTCCTTATTCACGTGGAAGTCTGGAATACAGCTCTGGTGAAGTCAATAGAGTGCTGGACCTGGAGTCAGGAAGCTCTAAATTAAAATTCAGCCTTGCACATTTACTTACAGTGTGTCCCTAGGCAAATCACTTCCCCTCAGTTTCCTCAAATGTAAAAGGGGGACAATAATAGCATCTCCCTCATGGGGTTGTTGTGAGGATCAAATGAGATATTTGTAAAAGTGGTTAGCACAGTGCCTGGAACATAGTAGGGACTATAAAAATGCTTATTCCCCTCTTTCTAGGGAAACTTTCCCTCAGCTGTTTGCCCTCCAAAATTATCTTATATTTACATATTCTATATAATATACATGCGCACATGTACACATCTCCTTCATTAGACTATAAGCTCTTTGAGGGCAAGGACTGTTTAATTTTTGCCTTTGTAAAGCACTTAGTAGAGTTCATAGTACATAGTAGGTACTTAATGTTTGCCATGGATAAATTGTTTCTTTCTTTGTAGCTGTATACCCAGGGCCTACCAGGGTTCTTCCTACATAGTAAACACTTGATAAATGTTCGTCAATTGGCTGAAAAGTAATTAAAGGGAAAAGTCCTCCCCAGCAGAAGTTCTATAGCTCTACTCATATTTACAAAAAGGGGTGGGGGTGGAGATACTGTACAACTGGAAAGGCCTGGTCTTCCAGTCAGGAGACCTGGGCTCCAATCTGCCACCAACTAAGGTGTGAGACCTTGGGCAAATGTTCTTTCCCTCTCTGACCCTAAATTTCCTCATCTACAAAAGGAGTGGCTGGGCTCCCTTCCATCAAATTAAATTCTAATAAAGATCTAACAGAGCCCCATGCTCAGTGCAGGAGACAGGAGAGTGGATCAGACATGAAGCCCGCCCTCCAGGGGTTTACAGTCTAATTAGAAGAGGGAAAGAAGACAAGCACAGAAATACCTCTGGTATGAATAGTTCTGCTAGAACTCTGGTAGAAATCCCAATATCCCAGGTCCAAGAGTATACACAGGGGTGAATGAGGTAAGAGAGGCCTAGGGCAAAGTGTGAGGAGAAAGAAATTACTTTCACCAGTGAAACCTTCTGAAGGAGGGGCCTAGGGAGATGGGCTCAGAGATGGGGAGTCCATTCTAGGCACAGGTGATAGTTTGAACAAAGGCCCAGAGAGCAAGATAAGAATGGTGAAAAGTCCTTTTAGTTTGGCTTTGGATATAGGAGATAAATTGGAGTCACTGTGGAAGACCAACAGGAAGTTCCATTTTCTAAGTGTCTCCTCACTCCCACCCCTTCCATCTCTGAGGGTCTAAGGCCCCTCTGGACACATTCTGTATTCTAAGGGCCCTCCTGGCTCTAACACTGTGTTCTGAGGCCCCTCTGGACTCAGACATTCTGTGTTCTAAGACCCTCCTGGCTCTGACACTCATTGTTACGGATTCTGAGATTTAGGAATAGCCATCCTTTGCTGAGGCTGCAATACCATCAAACAACTGGCAGATGCAGTGGGCACCCCCTACACATACACACATATCCTGGAGTTAATAAGCAACAGGTTCCCAAGGGGAAAAGTAGAGGATGCAGAGTCCCAGACAAAAGAGCCCCCCTCCCCCCATTGCAGGCAATCCAGGTCTTTCTTTCTCTTTGGCCTGGTCTTACCTCCAGGGGTGTAGGGTCTGAAAGGGGCTGCAGGGGCTAGCAGGGCTGCAGGGGCTCAGCAAGGTCGGGCTCTGGATACTTGGTGACAAACTGCAATTAAGAGGGACCAGAGCCTTATGAATCTCTCTCAGGACCAGGCCCCCCCGATCTGCTAGCTCCCCACTCTCTGGCTGGTTGTAAAGTGGCAGATGAGAGACAGGAGGGAAGGGGAGAAGAGAGATATCAAGGCTGGGCCCCCAGAGGATCTGGCCCAATACACTAAGAACCAGCTAGGAAAGGGGGCGCTCAGGAGTCCAGAGAAAAAGGTTCAACTCAGGCGAGGAGGTAGGGAAGAGCGCTGAGGGTTGGGGAGAAGAAACCTCTCCCTCAAACTGCCCCAAATTCCCCTAGGGAAAGGACCTCCCCCTCGATTCCTTCAGGGGGCTCAGGGATCATCCGCGAGGCCATAGACTGGGAGATATGGATTCGTGGAGGAGGGTAGTTTGGGATCCCCCAAGAGGAGGCGAAATCACGGACTTTCTCCGTGCCCCATCAACCCTGAGGGGCCCAGCTCAGGTCTCCTAGCAACCTCAAACAGAAGCTAGGGGCTAGGATCTCTGGAATTCCCCAACCCACCTAACTCTCACCCAAGGGCCAGCGCCCTAGTGCCCGGGGCTTCAGTAGCCCCCACCTCCCTCAAAACTGCTGCCGCCGCCTCCGGACAGCCCCCCAGGCTACTCACTCCAAGGTCAGGGCCGGGATGTTCAGCTTGTCCCGCCGGGATTTCATGGCTACGGGAGGGGGCTGGGAGTGGGGGAGGAAGGGAAGGCGAGTGGCCTCTCTCCTTCCTGAGCTGTCAGTCCGCCTGATCCCACGGCCGCCGGCGCGGAGGGAGGGAGGGAGGGAGAGGGGGAGAGAGGGAGGAGGAGGAAGAGCGAGCTGGTGGGGTGGGGGTGGTGGGAGTTGGGGAGGGGCGGTCCTAGGCTCGGATCCCCAGCTGGAGCCGGAGGAGGCCTCCACGCTGCGCCGCGCCCGCCCCCTCTACGCGCGCGTCACTCCCCTGCACCTCCTCCGGGGAGTCCGCCCCGCGTGCACAACTGGGCCCTAGGAACCCCGAGCCTAGTCGGGAGAAGTTGGCCCTTTGGAGTGGGGAGTCCAGTTGGGAAAGGGAACTTGCCCCAAAGAGGGGGATTTAGAAGAAGGGCCAGATGCCAGGTAGGGGGCTGGCCAGAACAGGGACCTGTCCCAGGGAGGGGTTTAAAATAGGGGAGGAGGGAGCCAGCTGGGAGGCGGGGCAGAATAGGGACCTGCTCCAAGGAGGGATTCAGAATGGGGAAAGGCTGGGGGCGGGGGAAGAGAAGCAGAAAAAGGAATTGCCCCAAGAAGTGACTTAGAATAAGGGAGTCAGCTGGAAGGTGGTGCAGAATCGGGACCTGTCCCAGGAAGGAGTTTACCATGGGGGGAGGGAGGGCGGGGTAGAATAGAGACCTGTCCAGGGAGGGGCTCAGAATAAGGGGACCAAATGGGAGGGAGGGGACACAGTATAGAGCTGATTTCCGTCACCCCTCAAGGAGAATGGTATCCTCATTAATAATAATAGCTGATATTAATATATAGTAGTTTAAAATTTGTTTACAAAATGCTTTTAGTATGTGAGGAAAACACCCTCCACTAGCTAGTTTAGCGATTTATAGCCTTAGTGGCTGGGGCGCTGAGGGGCAAGCGATTGCGCAGGGTCATCTAGTGTCAGAAGACAGGTTCTTCTTGGCTGCAGGCTGGCTTTCTATCCAAACGGCCTTTCAAAGATAGGCACTACTGATATGATTCTCCCTATTTCACAGAGGAGGAAGCCGAGTCTCAGGGAGGTGAAGCAAGTTGTCTGTGGCTACACAATTAGTATATCAGGGGCAGGGTTCAAACTCAGATCTCTTAGGATTCCAAAGTCCAGGGCTCTTTACACACCCCAGAGCTGCCTGGGGGAGGGGGAAGGAATAGGAGTGATTTGTCCCCAAAAATCCACCCAAGGGGCCTGTGGTATCTCCAGGGAGTCAGGCCACCAAGGCTGGCTGTCACTACTCATAGTCTGTGCCCCAGCACTGCCACCCTCTGGCCTAGGGGTGGGGAACCTGTGGCCTCATGTTCTCCACCCCTCCTTTAGACACACTGGAGGTCTGCAAATATGCTGGGGTAGCAGGATGTGGATGGTAACAGGCTGTCCTGTCCCACTGGCCATCACCTGATCCTGACGCTTGGCCCCACCTTGCTTCTCAGAGAAATTGGTCTCCCAGGGCCTGGGCCAGGGTGAAGTTCAAGGAGTAAGTGCCCGTCCCAACCTGACCCAAGTCCAAGGGTCTGGGAAGGAAGCAACGTGTGTCCTTGTTTCCTTCCCATGCCCTGGCATTTCAAGGGAGACTAGCCATCTGCTGCTTTGCCAGAATATAGCACTACCTTGTCCCAACTCAAAGCAACCCAAGGGTGAACCAAAGAGGTCTTCATTTAGAGGTTGTCCCTCCTTCTACCCTGTCCCAACTCCCCAGTTTCTATGTCATATCCCTAGGGCCTGCTCTCTGAACCCAGAGTATCAGAGCTGGGGGGGAACATTAGAACACAGAATATCAGGACTGGGAGGGCCCTTAGTACACAGGATGTCAGGGCTGGGAGAGCCCTTAGAACACAGGATGTCAGGGCTGGGAGGGCCCTTAGTACACAGGATGTCAGGGCTGGGAGAGCCCTTAGAACACAGGATGTCAGGGCTGGGAGGGCCCTTAGAACACAGGATGGCAGAGCTGGGAGGGCCCTTAATAACACAGAATATGGAATGATACTTGGGTGACCTCTCAGCCCAACCCTCTAATTTTTTAGAGGAAACAGAGGCCCAGGATGGCTGAGGTATTTGGTCCACATAAAGAGTCAGTGGTAGGGTGAGGAGTAGACCTCTGAAGAGGGCAGTAGAAAGAGGCCTAAGCTGGGATTCAGGAAGCCTGGGTCCTAGCCCCAGCTCCCCCATTCACTCTATATATACCAAAAAATAAGTTACTTTCCCTCTTGGGGTTGAAATTTCCCCTTCTATAAAATGGATCATGGGCTCATAGTTTTAGGGTTCTTGGTGGCCAGACAGTCCAACCTGTCTCTTCCAGATGAGGAAACTTAGGCTCAGGGAATTTAATATAATAACATATATGTCTTACCCCCCCTCACAGGGTTGCTGTGAGGATTCCATGAAGCACTGGCTGTAAGCCATCATTTCACTGTTATCCTGCATGCTCTGTGAAGGCAGGGGGGCTGGGTTTTATCTGTCTGTTTCCTTTCCCCTCGTAATAAATGTTGCAAGAATGAAAACATGAATGCATGACCATCTTTCCAGGAGGTTTCTGTAAACAATGCCTTGTCCCCAAGAACAGAATCTAATGGGTGGTTGGAGGTGGGGTTAGGTCAGTCAACAAGAATTTATCAAGTGCTTACTGATTGCCAAGTGCCACGATAAACACTGGGGACACCAATACAGGGAAGGGAGATTTTTCCATTGGAAGCGCCTGCCCTAAGATGGCCCTGAGTACAGACACAGTGCTGGCACCTGGGAAAGTTCGCCCACTCCCTCCAAGTCATACAGAGATGAACTGCTGTTCCTTGATTCCCCACTAGGGGCCGCTCAGCGACACAACACAATAGGAGAGCTTGGATCTCAAACTTGTTTTTTCTTTCTATCATGTATCCCTGGTACCAAGCACAGTGCCTTACACACACTAGGCGCCTAATAAATACGTGTTGAATTCAATTCAATTCATAGATGCCGGAGTTGAAAGCACCCTAGAGACTATTTGGTCTAGAGATCTCATTTTACAGGTTAGGAAACTGAAGTCTGGAGAGAGATGATTGTCACTCAAGCCCTCATCTCTCCTTGGGTCAGGCAGGAAGTTCTTGGTAAATTCCAAATTTTGGGTCCCCCTTTCCAACTTCCTCATTGTGAGCCATGTCTCCACTTGTCAAGACTCCCTGTGTTCCCACAGTGAAAACATTCCCCGTTCCCCCTCCCAGGAAAAGTCCCAGGCTACTTCAGAGGAGCCTGCTAGAGGCAGCACAGCCTCACTCACAGTCTCCTAGAGCCTGCCTTCAAGTCAAGGCACAGTTTGGGGGTGAGGGGACAAACAGGTACTGGTCTCCCCCCAAATCTGTCTTTGTTTTCTAAAACTCCATGGCCCAGACTGGACAGCAGCGACCCAGGGCCAAGCATCCCCTTCCTCCCTTCTCTCCTAGACCCTTCTCCTCTTCTTCCTTTCCCTTGTAGATGCACAGATTGCTAGAAGGGATCTGAGAGCTCAAGTAGTCCACCCCCTTTGTTCTATAAAGAAAGAAACTGAGGCCCAGAGAAGATTAGACCAAGAAACACAGTGAATCAGTAACAGAGCTGGGTCCCAAACCTAGGCTTCCTCTTCTTCCTCCCTCTTCATTGGCCTTTGGAGCTAGGAGGAACTTTAAGGTCTAACCCTTTCATTTTACAGAATTGGTAAACTGAGGCCCAGAGACAGGAAGTGATTTGCCCAAGGTCCCATAATAAATCAGGGATAGAAGGAACCTCAGAGAAGACCACTAACTCAGAATGTGACCTTGGGCAAGTCTCCTTCTCTGTAGTGCCTTTCCCTCTGTCTAAGGTCTCCTTGTACCTACTTTGTATCTACCTTCTATATAAACCTATATATGTACGTTTTGTTTCTTCCTCCCCCCCTTAGAATGTAAGCTTTCTGAGGCCAGACATTGTTTCACTCTTGTCTTTGTATTGCCCAGTTCTTGGCACATGGTAGACACTAATGCAGATGGTTTCCCCTCTTCTCCCTTCTTTTCCTCTTCCTTTTTCCCTTTTCCCCTACCTGCATCCTAATCGGCTAGTCCTCCCACTCCCTAAGGGAGCTGCCAAAGTACAGGTATTCCAGACCTTGGCCAAAACCAGGCCCCATGTAACAAGGGCTAGAAGCCATTCCAGGTACTTACGACCTTCCCCGTCGTGGCAAGCTGAGTTCCTTCTGCAATGAAAAAAGAAAAGCAGGTTAGACTATGGGAGCTGCAGGCAGATGCCAGGGCCAGAGGTGGCCCAGGGTGCCCATTTTCTCCCCCATCCCCAGCCCAGTTTCCTAGAATCAGGAAAGGAATTCAGGGATGCCAACTCTTGGTCTGGGTTTTTTCCCACAAGCCTTAACAAAAATAACTGTGATTCCTTATCTGTAGGAGCAGCTTTCTTCATAATAGCCCTAGGAAGATTAGCATGCCCATTTGATGGGAGAAAGAAACTGAGGCCCCAGGAGAAAGAAGAGAACAGTGATGGAGCTAGGTGGAAAACCCAACCTGGCAATCTTCACTCATAGACTCTTTCTACTAAAGGACTTGGGGAGGGAAGGGGTGAAGGAGACACAGAGAGGGCAAGGAACCATACTTTCCCCTTCCATGTTCTCCAGGTACTAAGTAAGCTTGGAAAAGTTGTCCAAAAGGGACGTCCTGGCAGCCCCCAGAGAGAGTGAGCCTCCCGGTCACTGCAGGATTTCCTAAAGGAGAGTCCTGAGCAGGTATGGGTAAGATTCTATGTTTTCTTAGGTCCCTCCCAGCTGTGAGGTTTGGTGACGGGTAGTACAGTGGCTGTGCATAGGAAGCTGGCTTTGTATTGTAAGAACCCAGAGTAGTCCTGGCCTGGTTACTTTAGCCAAAATCACGGGAACTGAAAGGGGCCATTGCATTCTACCCCCTCATCTTACAGAGTAGGAAACTGAGACTGACTCACCCAGGGTCACACAGCTAATAAGTATCTAAGGCAGGATTTGCAAAGGCAAGTAGCAGTTCTTCCTCATTCTAAGCTTCAAAGAACCTCAGAGACCACCTAGTATAACCACCTCAAGGGAGAAACTGAGGCACAGGGGAGGGGAGTCAGCCAGCTCAGGGCCTAGCACCATGCCTTGCATGTAGAAAGTCCTTCATAATGTTTACAGAATTGAAGCCTTTCCTGTCCTTCCCCCCCCCCAAAGCTGCCCTCCCTTCCCCTCCAGTGTATGTGTTTCATATATACCTATATACAGCAGTATGCTGGTAAATGGTGTTTCATATAGACCTATATACAGCAGTGTGCTGGTAAATGTTTAACAACCAGCTCCCAGGGAAAAGAAACAGATGAAGGGCATACTTTTAAATTTCATCTGCATTATTAACACTTTTTCTATCACTTCTGAAGTCTAGACATTCAACAAACAATAAAACAAATTTACTGATTGTGGAGATATAAAAGCTCACAATGAAAACTGAACCATCAACTCCAGTTTCAAGTGGCTCTGGCACATATGTGTGTGTGTGTGGTCTGCCTCAACAGGATGTAAGTTCCTTGAAAGCAGAGTCTTTCTCTTTATATCCTCAGATCCCAGCACAAAGCTTGGCATACAGCAAGTGCCTAATAGATGCTTGGTGACTGACTGCAGTGCTTAGATTTGAATTCTTTGATCCCAAACCCCAAGACTTTTTCAGCTGCGCTAAAGACAGAGGCAGACACGGGGATGTTTTTGCCTTTGTTTCTCTTCTAGGATTAGCATATGCTGGCCCACTGACTGACCTAACAGCCTTGAACCAGTCTAAAAGCCTGGGGGGGGCCAAGGAATGCTCTTTGAATTGACTCAAGAACTGGGAACAGACAGAACTGAAGAGTGTCTTAAGTCCTTCGGGAGCCCTCAGATTCTGGGATTCTGTCCTTGCTATCTCTGAAGGCTCTAATTGTGTTATGATTATTTGAGAGAGCAGTCGCATCCAGCTGGTGGGGTCTGGGGACACTTCCAGGAGAAGGTAGCTTTGGAACCAGGCCTGGAAGGATGAGGAAGCCTTTGACAGGTGGAGATGGGAGGGAGGTGGGGAGGAAGGCGAAGGTCATTCCAGGTGAGAAAACAGCTTGGATTCTATAGGAATTTCCCTGTATTGCCAGGCCCCCACTCCCTGCTCTACCACGATTTCCCCCACAAGGACAGGACACATGGTCGACGGGGGAAGGAGGTGTTCCCACCACCCTCTCCCCCCACACCCTAGGGCCCCAGAGGGTGCTTAGTGGGCCGGGTGCCGGGCTGGGGGTGGGCTGCTGGTTCGGGAACACAGCTATTTTTGCCTCCAGGGTTGGCTTGGTGGGCCCAGGGAGGTTCAGGGCTGCCCACATCCCAGCCTTCCTGGCAACATCCAGGGAGGCAACAGGCGTTTGCCATGGAAACGGATGACGTCAAAGATCTCCAGTCACTGGCAGAGAGACAAAAGATCAGCTTTCCCTTTGAAGCCAAACACAGGTGGGGGTGTGGGGGGATCTCTGAAGACTCCCTCTACTGGAGGAAGGGAACTGGGGGCCTATGGCTTGAAGAAGAGAAGATCTGGGGGGAGGAGAAGAGTGGCCTTCACAATTAGCTAAATAGATCTTGGGCTTCATTATTAAGACAGGACAAAGGCTAGGACTGTCTCCCTGTACTCTGCCCTGGTGAGAGGACATGGAGAAGACTCAGTTCAGTTTGGGGTCCCTGGCTTTATAGCAAGGACATTGGCAAACAGGTGCATGTCCAAAGGAGGTCAAGCATGACAGTAAGGGCCATGGAGTGTACAAGGCTCAGCTGAAGGACCCCAGAGAAGACAAGATGAGGGGAGGCCAGGTTTCTCACTACCTGTCTTCAAGTATTTGAAAAGCTATGGCATGGGAGAAAGATCAGGCTTATTCTGCTTGGTCCCTGAGGTCAGAAAAATGAAGTTACATGGGGGTAAATTTCAGCTCAGAGTAAGAAAAAGCTTCCCACCAAACAGTTATGCCAAAGTGAAAAGGGCTACCTCCCTAGCTGGAGGGCACCTTCTTTTATAGGAGGCCTTCAAGGAAAGCCCGAATGGGCCCTTGTCAGGGATTGTACAGTCAATCCCTGCTCAGGCTCAGGTTGGACCAGATGCCCTTTGAGATCCCTGACACCTCAATCATATCTAAAATTCTGTAATCCACGAACAAACAGCAAATAGTCCAAGAAGGTCATTCTCTTCTTCAATAAACTCCAATGACTCCCTATTTCTGCTAGCTACAAATGCATTTCTACTAGGATCAAACTCCTCTGTTGACACCTAAAGCTCGTCTTTACACATCAGTTCCTAACTACAGTTACTCTCCATCACAAATTCTACATCCCAGCCAAAGGGGCCTTCTTACCGTCCTTCCTAGGTGATGTTCAGTCCCCAGCACTGTGTTGTTCCCTATACCTGGAATGGCCTCCTTCCTCACCCGGGCCTCTTAGAATCCCTAGCCTCTTCAAAGTTCAGCTCAGATGCCTAAAGGAGGACTTTTCAGATACCATAAGTTAGTGGTGCATCTAAATCACCTCATATTTACTTCGTAGATACTTATAAATATACATGTTATTCCCCCGAAAGAAGAATGTAAGCTCCCTGAGGGCAGGGACTGTTTCTTCTTGTGCTTCCCCTTCCCCCTAAAATAACAATCCTACAGAGATCTGATAATATCTCTCCTCTGCTCCAAAGTCCTCAGAAGCTCTCTAGGGCAGACAGTTAAGTTCACACTTTTGGGGGCACTCTAGAATAGGACCTGACACATAGTAGGCATTTCATAAATGCTTGCTTTCACAGACTGACTTTTTCTTTATGTCTTCAGGAGGCAAAAATTTTAGGTGTGTGTGACCCTAGGCAAGTTATTTAAATGATTTGCCCCTTAGTTTCTATCTCCAACTAGGTTTTCCTAAAATAAGCCTATTTTAAAAATAAAGATAACAATTCCCAAACTTCCTACTTCAATGATGGTGAGGTGGATGCTTTGTAAATCTTGAATTGCTAGAGGAATAGGAACTATAATTATAATGAGGAGTGCTGGGGGAAGAAAAGTCACCAGGAGACAGATTTCAGCTCCAGTATAGGGAAAACAGTCAGAGCAGGAAAACAATAGAATAAGCTGGCCCAAAAGGGAGTGAGCTCCTTGTCACAGGGGATGTTCAGACAGGGAATGGAGATCTCCCCATCAGGAATACTGCAGAGGCAATTTCTGAACTTAAATAGATAGACCCGTAAAGGCTTCTTCCAGTTCTCCTTAATTTTTAACTAATGGATCCTGAATTAATGAAGTTTTGCAGTTTACATATTAGCTACCTTCTTCTCTGGATCCTCTCTCTCTCCTCCCCTCCTTACCCCTTCACTTCTATTAGAAAATTGAAAAGTCCCTATTTGAGAAGTGAATTTAAACCAGGGCCATGTATTATAGGATGCAGATGCTGTTATCTCCAGTTTCTCCAGCTGTTTCATCAAGCTGAGTATTTCCCTCAGTCTTCAACTAAGCATCTCCAAGCTCTACCTTCCTTCTTTGTAGATCGTCTAAGTGGCTATAGCCAAAATATCCCTCCACCAGCAGCCAGACCTGGTAATGAGCCTCTCTGATCTCAGCTAAGCTGATTCTCTGACCACAGCCCTTGAAGGTTCCAGAATCCAGTTACCCCTGCACTAATATGGGGTTATCTAGGGGAGGGAGAAAAGATTTCTCATAGATTGTAGATTTGGGACTTGAAGGGACTAATCCCTTTGAACCACTTATTCTGCATATGAGGAAACAGAGGCCCAGAGAGGTTTAGGGACTTGTGAAAGGTTGAACAGGAAGTGAAATATAATTATTCCCATTTTACTGATTGGGAATAAATATAGGGGGGGGGGGGGGGAGGGAGAGGGGGGGGGAGAGAGAGAGAGAGAGAGAGAGAGAGAGAGAGAGAGAGAGAGAGTTATTCAAGATATCCTAACTCCTTGCCCAAGTGCTTCTACCACACTGACATATATACAAGCTTTAGGAAGCCCACTTTTCAAGGAGGTGGAAAAGAGGAAGGCGGAATCAGATCTAGTGCTGGACAGGACCTTAGAAGCCATCCCAGAATTTTAAAGATTCATTCTAGATTGACTGATTGATTCGTGCTTTCCTTTGATCCTAGGTAAGATTCTTAAAGATTAGGGAACTCGGTGATGCCCATGGTCACTCAGGTGACAGAGCTGACCTGGAGCTCGAGGCCTGGGGGTCGGAGTTCAGCAATCTTCCCACTGCATCCCACCTCCTCCCAATCCATCCCAGTCCATCTGGTCTATGTTTCCCCAAACCCAAACTATGGATGACAGGAGTAATTCTCTCTTTGCAGGAGGCCCTGGCAGGAAGGGGAAACAGAGCAGAGGGGAAACTTGGAGTTGGGGAAAAGACTCCGTCCGGTCTTGCGAAAGAGAAAATGGGCCTGTTTATTTTCCCAAACCCTTTCCCCCGTCTCAGCAGGCTCCTAGCCACGTCACTACCAGGACCCCTCCTCTAAGGACAGAAACTGATGCTGTACAGAGCTTGTATCCCGGGGCCAGCATCTGCCTACGCTTCCCTATCTGCCCTACCCCGATTGGTCAAGTTACCGGCCCTATTGTTGGACTGGCCAGTAAGAAGGGAGGTCGCGCTTTGCCAGGACAGTTTTATGAATTGACCTAGTCTGACCAGCTCCAGCCTTTGCACAGGTGCCTCCAGGAGTTCTGATTGGCTGGGACTCAAGCAACGCTCAATATGATTGGTTGAGACTCAGAGGCTTACGGTGCCCCAGGGGAAGAGGTCCAAAGTCATTCCGCAGTAAACAAACACACGTGTCAGCCCTTGGAAATGGAGAAGCCCTCATTACCGTAAAGGCCCTAAGAGCTTGGCACACAGGGATGTGGGGCGGGGCAGAAAAACTGGCCTCCAGCACCCCGGTCCACTCGAGCAGGCACGTGTACACCCCGAAACAATGCACGCCCAGCTACATGCACATGCAGTACACGTCGGAACACAAGTTACCGTCAGTCAAGCAAAAGAGATTGACGAAAAGCTTCGGTGTGCCTGGCACTGTGCTGAGCGCTAGAGATTCAAAGCAAGGCAAAACGACCACTGCAACATTAAAGGACCCCAGACCCTGTTCTGAAAGAGCTTGGGGGGGGCAGCGGCGGCAAATTGCAAACAATTGCTTACAGCATGCTACATGAATGATAAATTGGAGATAGTCTCAATGGAAGGCACTAATCAATCAATATCAAGTACTTATCAGGTACTTTTTACCAGCTGTGTGACCCTGGGCAAGTCATTTAACCCTGTTTGCCTCAGTTTCCTCATCTGTAAAACAAGCTGGAGGAGGAAATGACAACCCCAGTATCTTTGCCAAGAAAACCCTAAATGGGATCATGAAGAGTTGGACACGACTGAACAAAAACTATATACTGGGCACTGTGCTAAGAGCTGGGGGAGGGGGGCAAAGACAGACCCTGCCCCCAAGGAGCACACAGTCGAATGGGGGGGGGGGAACCTGGAACAAATCCACACAATGTAAGCTAAATACAAGATATTAGTAAATGGATAACAGTGGGAAAGCACTAGAATTAAGGGGGTTTGGGGAAGGCTTCCTGGAGAAGGTGGGATCTGAGCTGGGACTTAGAGGAAGTCAGGAAGGTCAGTGGTCAGATGGAGTAGGGAGAGCATGGAAGGCATGGGAGAAAGCCAGAGAGAATGCAGGGCCGAGAGATGGAGGGTCTTGTTCATGGAACAGGCAGGACGCCTGTGTCACTGGATTGATGAGTGCTGGGAGAGAAATAAGATGTAAGAGACTGCAAAGGTAAGAGTGGCTAGGTTACTAAGGGGGATCAGGAAAGATTTCCTGCAGAAGGTGGGATTTTAGCTGAAACCTCAGAGTCCTTTGTCTCTAGCCTTTCCCTTTCTGTCCTTGTCCCCATCCCCCCTCATCCCAGATCCAATCAGTTTTCTAGTCTTGTTCATCCACATATCTCACACTTCCACCCACTCAACCACCAGCCTGGGTCCAGCCCTCCTTACCACTGGCCTGGCAGATTGCAATAGCCTGCCAGCTGTTTCCTTGCTTTCAGTCTCTTCCTCTTCCAATCAATCCTCCACACTGGCAAAAGAATCTCCCTAAGTCAGATACAGGTCTAACCGGGTCACTCCCCAGCTCAAAAATTGACTCTAAGAAAAATAAAAATTTCTCAGCCTGGAATAACTTCCTGCCTGCCCCATCCCCAAAGAGGTTCAATGGACTTGGAGTCTGAAGATCTGCCTTCCTAGCTGTGTGACTTTGGGCAAGTCATTTTATCCCTGTGGCCTCAGTGTCCTCATCTGTAAAATGAGGGAGGTTGGACCAAATGACATCTAAGTGTCCTTCCAGCTCTAGGGCTATGAATTCTTTATCCTATCTCTCCAGGTTTATTTCAATTTACTCCAATTCATTCACCTGACAAGCATTTATTAAATGTTTACTGTATGTAAGGCACTAGGCTATGGATGTAAAGACAAAAATAATGCCCTCTTTACCTTAGGGGGCTTACACTCTATTTGGGGTAAGGGTAGACACATAATAACACATACACGGTTAATTATATGCAAAATATTTACAAAGTAATGTGGAGTGGGGGCCAGCTAAGGATTCTGGGGGGCAGAGGTAAGGAAGCAAGGGCATTCTGGGCATGGGGCAAAAGCCTTGCAAAGACATGGAGATGGGAAATGGACTACTACGGGAAACAAAAAGCAAGCCAGCTTAGCTGGAACACCAAGTTCATGGAAGCATGACGGGGACTCTCCGTTCCAGCCAAACTGGCCTGCTCTGCTTCCCAAACTCAACATACTGTCTCCCGCCTCCATGCATGCTACACAAGCTGTTCCCCACGCCTGGAATGGGTTCCCTTCCTCCTCTCTGCCTTTCTAAATCCTTTCCTTCCTTCAAGGAAGGTCTAGCTCAGGTCAGTCCCTTGATGAAGTTTTCCCCCATCCTCCCTCCAACCTGAAGCTTCCCGTCCCTCTTCACATTTCCCTAGAATACTTTGTCTCAATGTCTCATCTGTCCCATCACACCCAAGTATGATATCATACTTATCTGTGAACATGTCTGATCTGCCCAGCAGAATTTGGAGGAATTGTTTACTTCGGGTGCCTAGCACACAGAAAGCACTTAATAGACATTTAGTGAATTGAAATTCACACACAAAACAGAGGAATAGAATTTACAGGCTGAAACTCATTGGTCAAGTCAACAAGCACTTCTTAGTACTGTGCTAAGCACTGGAGATACAGAAAAAGGCAAAAAAAAAATCCCAGATCTGGAGTTCATAGTCTAACGGAGGCAGGGAGGAAGATGACAGACAAACAGCCAGGTACTAATAGGAGACAGGATAAACTGGAAATAATCAACAGAGGGAAGGCACTAGCTAGCATCGAGCAGGCTGGGAAAGGCTTCTTGCAAAGGGTGGGATTTCAGCTGGGACCTGAAGGAAGCCAGGAGGCGGAGATGAGGAGGCAAGGCATTTCAGGAATAGGGGGACAGCCATCTGCTGTTTGTCATCTTTGTCTTGGGAGATGGTTTCAGTACTGCCTACTGCGACATCTCAGGTTTGGAGAACTGAGACCCGGTAGATGTTAAGTGACCTGCTCAGGATCATACAACCAGCAAGCCTCAGGAGGGAGATTTTGGTCTAGATCTTCCTGAAGGGACTGAGACCAACATTTTATCCAGTGGGTTATGCTTCCTTTCACACAAATGCTCACCTAGACCTGTATACACATGGCTGTGCAAACAATCTATATGCCCCATTGACATTATTTTGGACTAGTGCACACATCCACAAACAATACATACACAATCTCCACATGAGATCTCTCTGACTGGAGGTGTTCCTCCCCAAACTTCCATGGAAGGAGGGCACCCCTTCCAGCTATCTTTTCAATTCCCATCCTGCTGTATGTAATTTTCCGGACTTCTTTACCATCCCCCGCCCCCTTCCTCACTCCCCTTTCAGCTTCCTGTTGGGTGTTGTTTTCCCCCATTAGATTGTTTTAAATTCAATTTTATTTTTAGTTCAAAATTCTCTCCCTCTCCCACACTCCCCTAGCCATTAAGAAGGCAAGAAAAATAGAATCCATGACAAATACATATAGTCATGCAGACAAATTTCTGCAGTAGCAATCCCCATTAGATTGTAAGCACCATGAGGGCAGGGGCTGTCTTTCTTTTACATATTTGTATCCCCTGCCTTTACACCATGCCTGGCATAGAGTAGGTGCTTATTTAATGTTTACTGACACAGCCATTCACACATGGCTGAACAAGGGACACACAGACGCAGTTGAAAAGGAGCCTGGGGACACTGCAGAAAGGATTTGTCCCTCCAGTTCTTAATCCTCTCATCCACAGCACCTAGAACACTGCCTGGCACATAGTGGGCATTTTATACATGCTTATGGAATGGATTCCTGTTCAGGTATGGTGTTGTACTAGACGCCCTCTGAGGTCCCTTCCAGCTCTGGGATTCTAACATTCAGAGGGCAAAGGACACTAATCAACATCTTCATTCTCAAATCTATTCAGACACCAATCAATTAATGGGCATTTAGTAAGCTCCTACTATATACCAGGCCCTATACTAGGAGCTGGGGATACAAAGACAGAAGTGAAATAGTTCCTGCCCCCAAGAAGCTTACACTCTTATTGAGGAAAACCAAACACAGGCATAAGTGAATATATGTGTGTGTTTATATAATACATATACATACATATATGTATATATATACACACACATATAGATATGTATATAAAATGCAAAGTAATTTGAAGGGGGAGGCCCTAGAAAATACTGAGGATCATAAATACAGTTAGCCCACTGCTAGAAGAGCCTTCTCTGAACACATGCGGGCTCCTAGGATGTACACTGGAGGTACATGCCAGTCTACTAGGGGGGCTAGAATAAGGGCCTCTATCCTATCCTCTGACTGTGGGGATCTCTCAGAGGCAACTCCAGATCTTCTTTAATTGTCTCTCCTTAATCTTTCACTTGGGGATTTCATAAGGTTCAATGATCATCTCTGTGCTGATGATTACCAGAAGTATCTGGCCTCATGGTCTCTTCAGAGCTTAGTTCCTGCATCACCATTTGGACATCTTGGGGACATCTTCCTCATGATTTTCCCTCTACTACTGACCAGTTTGCCAAGATTACCCCAACATCCTTCATATTAATTGGTCCTTCTCATCACCTTAGTTTGCACACCTGGGGTCTTCCTCAATTCTGAATTCCTCCTCACCCCACTTTCCCAATCAGTTACCAAGTCTTAGTGATTATACTGCCCTAACATCCCTCCCATTTGGTCCATTCTCCTCCTCACCCACCCCCCCTAATTCAGGTCCTCAGCACCTCATGCAGAAATAGCTTCTTAGTTAATTCTCCTTGTTCAAGTGTGTCCCATTTCCAATTCATCCTCTACACAGCTGATTGCTGACCATGTCACTAACCTACTCAACAAACTCCAGTGGCTCCCTAGTACCACGAGAATTAAGTGCAAACTTCTGTGTTTAAAGTTCTGCCTCAACGCATCTTTCTAACCTCATTACAATTGGCTATTCCTCCTCACAGACTCTACAATCCAGTCAAACTATTCCACACACATGATACTCCATCTTCTGTCCCTGAACCTTTGCCCAAGCTGTCCCCCATGCCAAGAATGCCATCCCTTTTCACATATACCTCTTAGATAGACTAGGTTTATTCAAAGCTCTGCTCAAGGTCCACATTCTGCATGAAGTCCATCCTGAGTTGCAATTCTACCCCCAACTTCCCTCCACCCCCTTTCCTTCTTGCCAAAATTAGCTAGTACTTATGTTGTATCCACTTTCTGTATGTTTCTATTGTCCTCCCTCTCCCCCAGAATGTAAGCTCCAGGAGGGCAGAAATGTTACTTTTTTGTCTTTGTATTCCCAGGCTATTTAAGTTGTGTTAGTAAGGCTTGGTGATTGTTGGGAATGCCGCAGCCTGAAGATCACAGGGGAAATAGAGCCACAGAATCAGAATCCTGGACTCAGGGATGTAAGGGACCTTCTTCCCCACCCCCTCCAACAAAGGCATCCAACCCAGGGCTGAGTTAGTAATCTCTCCAGCATCTCTGACAAGTGGTTTTCCGGGCTGGGCTTGGAGATGTTCAGATGACAAGGCTGAGTCAGAGTACCCTCCACAGCATCTCTGACAAGTGGTTATCTGATCTGGGCTGGGAAATGTCCAGAGGCCCTCCATGCCACTCTGGGATACCTCTCATTATTATGAAGTTTTTCTTGTCATTGACCCTACACCTGCCTCGATGCACTTCCTCCAACAGCTGTCACTTCTGCTCTGAGAGGCCAACAGAACAAGCCTGATTCCCCTTCCATCTGGGTGAACCCTCTTCAGACATTTGGTGATGGCCTCCTTCCTCTAGGCATAATCCCACTCTGCCAGGGGTGAAATTTAGGACCAGGAGAAGGGGGTTCTGGAGGATTCTGAGGATGGAGCATGAGTTGGAGGGTCCAAAGACCTTCCCTGAACAGGCTGAGCCCCTCCTATGTCGTGACTTCATTCTAATCTCCTTCTATTTGAAGGTTTGGAAGGTTTGAGATGGGGCTTTTTTGCCCAGTTTTTGCATATCAGGGTATGCTTAAAAGGGGAGAGAGTGTGTTGAAAGAAACTCAGATACAAAATACAGAGGAAGACCCAAGTTATTGACACAAGGACACTTGCAGGAGAACAGGATTCTGGTGCAATGGAAAGATGGATGGAATAGGAGACTCACTTATCATTAATCTGTCCTATGACCATGGACAATAATACCTATGCCTTTTCTGGGCCTCAGTTTTCCCATCTGTAAAATGAGCAGTATGGTCCCTGTTTTCTTCCGAGGAATGCTATGGGCTCTAATGAGAGAACCTAGAGAAGAATGCTTTATAAGGTGCTATGCAGGTATGAGATTCCAGGGTAGGGATGGAGGGTTCAAGGAGGGCACTACCAGCCTGAAGCCAGCCCCTGCCTCATGGGGAGAAGATAGCAGGAAACCAGTATATGAAGAGAAAGCTAAGAGCAGCAGAAGGGAAATTGGGTAACTTCATCATTTTACTGCCTGTGGTTAGATTTGCTTGGCCCAGACCACACCCCTCGGGGCTCTGCCTGGGGAGGGAAGTCCTTGAGCCCTACACCCCTAAGGTTTTGGGGGGGTCTCCTGATTGATCCCCCCCCAGTCCCAGGCACTCTTTGCAGCTCCCCTCTATTGTCCAAGTCTCTCTCACAGGATTCATTCCTCCTTCTCCAGAGCCCCTTCACCACCCCACCCCTATCCTGCAGGCAAAATGAAGAGGTTCCAGAGCTGGGGAGGTAGGGAAGAGATCCTAACACTTCCCTCCCTAATCTCCAGTTTTACAGTCCCCGCAAAGTTCCTGATCTCCCAGTTTCTGTTGCTTGAGCTCCCCAGCCCCCCCCCCATCTACTCAGCTTCCCTCCCCACTGTCTCCATTGAAGGTAAACTGAGGCAAGGGTCCAGAAATGAGAAGTCCTAACTAGGGCGACTCGGGGCAGGACTGGATTCCTGACTTCCAAACCCTTAGTTTAAACCAGAACTACGCCCAGGGCGGGACCCAGTCCACACCCACCTCCAGTTCCCCAGACCCAGCTCCCCAACAGCTAAAGGGATGCTCCCCCCACCCCAGCCCAGTGCATTGTGGGCGGGCAGAGTGCCTCCCCTTTTCGCTGGCCCCCGGGCGGGGCTCCGGCCAGTCTCACCTGCAGCCCCCGGCGCCTCAGGATGCTCGGTTCGTCCATGGAGCCGGCTGTCCTCCGCAGCAGCTGGCGGCCCGCACTCTCGGCTTCTGCTCCCGCTCGGGCTCCGCGCTAGTCTCCTTCCTGCGCGATTGGGCTGCGGCGGGTCAGCTGATCCTCCTCGGACCCTCCCGCCTGCGGCCCCCAAACCCGGGAAGCCCTAGCACGGGGGAGGGCCCGGGAGAGGAGGGGGCGGGAGGGAACCAGAGGAAAGAGGAGACGAGCTCGGGGCCCCGAAGAGAGGGTCGGAACTAGGGGCAGGCCGGCGACGCAGGGCCTCAGGGCGCACTTTCCTGGACATTCTCGGATCGGATCCTCGCAGCATCCGTGGGAGGGAGGCAGGGACTATTTCTCCCATTTGACAGAGAGGGGAAACTGTTCCAGAGAGGAGAAGGGAGTTGTCCAGCACCATACCAACAAATGAATGTTCCCCCTCCCTTTGTGTCGAAGCACCAGAGTTTCCTTGGAAAGTCCTAAACCGAGATCGACTCCTGTGTGACCTCGGGAAAACCTCCAGTTTCTGGGCCTCGATTTCCCTTCCCTCTCCCCCAAATAAGAGGATTTGATTAGGTGGCCTGGCCTGGGCTGATGAGGGTTTTCCTAGCTCCGGAGTACCAGGAACTCAGAATTTGGGGATTACAGAATTTAGAAATGGAAGGAATATTGGGGGTCATCTAGTTCAAGCCCCTCATTTGACAGACACCACAAGAGGCTAAGTTAACTTGCTTAAAGTCTCCCAGACTTTCAGACTATCAGAGCCAGGTCCTGGTCTCCTGACTCCATATCCACACCAGTTACAAACGATGCCACTTTGACCCTCCCCTTCCGCCAACCCAGACTCACCCCTGGGACTTTGGGTTCTGACACTTGAACTTTCATCTTAACTCACTGGGAACCAGGCCACCTAGTCACTTCACAGTCTTCTCTCCCCCTTCTAGCTTGAGTTCCCCTAGTCTTCCCCATTAGAATATAAACTCCTTGAGGGCAGGCACTATCTTGCTGGTTTGTATTTGCATCCCCATCATTACAGTACCTGGAACATAGTAAATGCTTAAGAAATGCTTTTTGGTTTACACACACATACATACACTTTTCTCTTTCATTCATTCTACTGGGCACTTTCTGTTTTGAGAGTGAAAAATTCACTGTCTCCAGCATCAAAGGAGCTAGGTGCAAATCCTCTCTGATGCTTACTGCCTCTGTGACCTTGTGTAACCTTTGATTCTTCCATAAAATTCTGAATTTGGACTGGATGCTCTCCCACAGACGCCCTTCCCAACTCTGTATCAATGGTCCTGTGATAGTACAGTTGGGGTTTTCTTGGAAAAGATACTGGAGTGGTTTGCCATTTCTTTCTCCAACTCACTTTACAGATAAGGAAACTGAGACAAACAGGGTGAAATGACTTGCCCAGGGTCATACAGCTAGTAAGCATCTGGGGTTGGATTTGAACTCGGGTCTTCCTGACTCCAGACCTGGAGCTCTATCCATTGCTCCACCTAGCTGCCCTGCCCCTGGCACACAGTAGGTTCTTAATAAATGCTTGCTGATTTTTAAAAAGTATATGGAAAAAGTGAGTCAGTGGGACCCATTGTGACCCATTAATACCTCCTCCCTTCCCCAATTACATATCAGCCTTGGTGGGAGAGCAGGATCTAAGTCAGAAATTCTTAACCTGGGGTTTATGGACTCCCCAACCCCCACCAGGATTTGGTGAATAGATTACATTTTTGTTTTTACTAACCTCTAACTGAAACTTAGCATTTCCTTCAATTATTTAAAAGCATGATTCTGAGAAGGAGGCCATAGGCATTGCCAGACTACCAGAGAGCACCATGACACAAAAAATGTTAACAACCCCTTGTCTAAGGGAAAAAATTCTGGGATTGGATACTGGGGGGTGACATAGGGTAGATTCATTCATTTATTCATTCCTTCTCTCATTCAGCCATTAGTTAAGCTTCTTGAGCATGCAGGACCCTGAGCAAAGCTCATGGAGGGCAGGTTTGGTTTTTGTCTTTGTAACCCCAGCTCCTTGAAATAAATACTTATCCAATTGAATTGCAGGGAAAGCAGAGAATTCTAGGCATCAATCATACTATGTACATAGATCATGGGAAGAGTAGAGACATGTCCGCCTTGTCTGGAGTCTATATGGAGGAGAGGCAATGAAATAAGGCTGGATGATAGGGTGGTGTCAGATTGTGGCGAGACTTGAATGCCAGAAAATAATAGAAGTGTTTGAATTTGGTTCAATTTGCAGTAGGGAGGTATTGAAGACTTTTGAGCAGAGGAGTACCATGGTCAGATGAATGATGGATTGGAGGGGTTGAAAAGGATTGAAAGGGCTTTCTGTGTGTTGGGGCAGGGAGTAAAAAACAATAAAGATGGCAATTTTTCTATCACTGTTCCCATTTTTTAGATTCAAAATACCGGAACTACAAGGGAGGTTAAAGGAGATTTAGTTCAAACCCCTTGCACAACATAGAGATACTCTTTACAATGTCCCTGATTGGGAGGGAGGGGTGTCATTCAATTTCTGCTTGAACATCACCAGAAGTAGCCCCTTCCCTTGATGGACAGGTCCAACTCTTAAGAAGGTCCTCCTTTTATATACAGCTGAAATCTGCCTCTGAATAGTTCCCCTCACTCCTGGTCCTAGTCCTGACATCTGGGGCCACCCAGAACACTGTTGTTCATGAAGTCAATGATGGTGCCCCCCACCCTTTCTTTGAACAATTGGGTAACAATAAGGACCCATTTCTACTTTACATTCAAAGAGGGGCCAGGTGATATAGCTAAACACTGGCCAATCATTCTCAGTGGCTTGTGAGAGGATGGACCCTTGATCCCATTTCCACCTGGGCTGCCCTTTGCTCCAAGTACTGCTTCCCTCTCTTCTTCCCTTCTCCCTGCCCTCCCTTCCAACCAAGATAAAAGCCCTCAATTGTTCCTGCCTGGGCGCTGGGTGAATGGTCCTCTGTCTGATTGCGCTGGGCACCCTGGCTCCCAGGGACATTGGCTTCTTGTGAGCTCTGAGCTCATATGGGCCCTCTGGCCCTGTCTCCTCCCTGGGCAGGGCTGCTCCATCCGGGGCCAGGCATGATCAGAGCCAGACCTTCAAACTTTAAAAGGGAAACCATCCCCCATCCCATCCTTGCCTGCTGTATGGCTCCATGCCTGGGGTAGGGTGGAGGCAAGGCAAGGGGTTGGGGCCACCCTGGTTCTTTTCAGGAGAGTTTTAAACAATTGCTTAACCTATTGACTGACTTCAAAGGTCCCTCCTCATGAATAGACTGTTCCCCTTCTTTATCTCTCAAGATGACTTGTTACTCAAAAGCATCCTTCTTCCTTTAGTCCTCCAATGGAAAGTGAATCCCAATCATCCTCTCTCTATATTCCACTAAGAAACAGTAGCTGATTATTCCTCCAATGGGAACAATTTCAAACTTTCCCCTTCTTATTTGCTTACTTACTACTCCAATGGCAACAATAATCAAACTATACCAGACCTTCTGACCCAAATCAACCCACTTCCTTATTCCCATGGAAATATTATCTAAAGCATCAAATGCGACAATAATTGTAAAGCACTTAGCACAGTGTCTGACACATAGTAAGAAATGTTAGCCGCCACTGCTATTACCCCTATTACTACTGCTGCTACTTCTACTACTACTTTTACTACTATTGCTACTATTACTGCTACCTCTACTATTACTACTGCTACTAGTATTACTTCTAGTATTACTGCTGCTACTTCTACTTCTACTTTTACTACTATAGGCACTGTGGAGTGCTTAAGGAGCTTGGTTAAACTTCGAAGATGCCAAGGTCATCCACCACATCCCAAGACATCATTAGTCAGCTTGACTTTTGTCTTGCCACTGGACTCTGATGACTCTGGAAGAGAAAATGAGGCCATGACTTTGAGCACTTCTACCTTACTTAAATCCAATTTATGTACAAAAGACATTACCCATGCCATTTTACCATTTTTACCTACCTCAAAGTCCTATGGCAATGGGCAAGTGACCAAGCAGCAGGTGCAGATACACCGGGAGCTGTAGTCTCACAACCTTGCACCTGGTAGCCCAGACCACAGGGTCATCTTCTCACTGGACAGAAGCAGTAGTGGGATTCAGAAGCCCTGGTGGTATCTGAGCAGGCTTTTTAAAATGACCCCATTGCTTACTTCCTAGAATGAAGAAGGGTCAAGAAGAGAAGCCTAAAAAATTGTCTGCTTCATCTAACCTAACCCAGGCCTGCTCAGTGTGGCAGGCAGGGATCCTAGCTTATGGCTGAAATACACACACACACACACACACACACACACACACACACACAAATGTACAAAAACTTTTGCAAAGATGATTCCCCTTACCATTGATACATGGAATGTGCACATGATTATGGACAATAAGAAATCCAGTAGAATTGAAAGACAAACATCTCTTGAGAGAGAACTCAGCAGAGCAGCCCCGAGTGAAACAAGGCTGGCAAATGAAGGCCAGTTTGCCAAAGTCAGAGCTGGATACACATTTTTCTGGAGTGCCTGCAGTGATGGAGAGCACCGTGAAGCTGGCATAGGTTTCTCAATCAAAACTAATTGAGTCAACAAGCTTGTATGCCTCCTAAAAGGGTCATGACAATGCAATTGCCACTTGCAGGACAGTACCTCACCACACTATCAGTGCATATGCTCCCACCATCATGAACCCTGATGAGGCCAAAGAAAAATTTATGAAGATATGGAGACCCTCATAATCAATGTGCTGAAAGTGGACAAGTTTGTAATTCTGGGTGACTTTAATGCCAGAGAAGATGTAGACTATCAGACATGGCAAGTCCTTGGGAGGGATAGAGTTAAAAACAGGAACAACAATAGTCACTTACTATTGAAGATGTGCATATCTCATGACGTTTTCATCATCAACATTATCGTCCATTTACCTAAACTAAATAAAACTTTGTGGATATGCCATAGCAGCAAACATTGGTATTTAATAGATTATGTCATTATAAGGAGAAGAGACAGATGTTAGTAACAAAGGCAATGTGTGCTACAGAGTGTTGGACAAGTAGTTGGTGGACCTCCATTGTCCAGCTCCAGAAAGGAAAAGGAAATAGATTGTCCTGTGACAATCCAGTAGGGGAGGCCAGTCTTTCTCTTAGTCATTGCTGGCAAGATTCTTGCCAGAGTTTTCCTATTAATAGGCTAATCCTTTACCTGGATAATGGTCATCCACCTGAGATCCAGTATGGTTTCAGAAAGGACTTAAGAACACTTGATATGGTGTTTGCTTCCCAACAATACCAGGAGAAATTCCAGAACAGACGTCTGGACACAATGTTCATTGATCTGACAAAGGCCCTTCGCCACTGTCAGCCATGAGGGTTTGTGGAAGATC